>NC_072732.1:167810553-168110553 GCF_026930045.1 Uloborus diversus | reverse complement strand
TTCTATTACCTTAACAGCTGCCTGTGATAATAGTCTGCAGGAGACAATGAACATGTAAAGGCAGGGCCGTCGCCAGGGGAGGCGTAGAACTGAAGCTGCCAATTTTAATTTAGGGATGAGCAAAATAAAAAGAAAAAAAAGAAAACGTTCTCAGTATTTAAAAAAAAAAGTAGTAACATAATACCCAGTTTAATTCCCCTAACAAAAAGTATTTTTTCAGCAAAATTTTGAAAGAAAATGCAACCTTTGAATATTAAACAATTAAACCTTTGAATATTATTTAGGAACATCCACGGTTATTTATTATAATTTACCTAAATAAAAGCAGCTGAAATTTTTCGGGACATTCTGACAGATTAAGAAAATTTTTTCAACGAAAAAAGTATTCAGTAAATAGTACAAACCTATGATATGTTTCAACTTAGTACAATAAATGAATAGATTAATAATTATGGCGGTTTCATAGGGGCATGCGTTAAACAGAAAAAAAAAGTTAAAGTGCAGTAGGGGAGATTTAAAATATCGTAATAAATACCAAGCGTTTGAATGCATAAATCGAAGATACTATAAAACTTTATTAAGATATTCTAGCTGGTGGATATTTAAAGTAAAATAAAGTTGGGAGAAGACCTACGGTGTCACTGAAAAGTACCACATCAGTCCAAAATGTTAAAAGATTATTTTAACGAATCAACACTTTACACTTTAATTTCAAACAAATTCAAACACTTTAATTTCATTACGCAACAATTTAATTTCAAACAACAGGTTGGAAATTGAAAATTTCACTATGAAAAAACCAAAGAACTAAAATGGTTTTGGAAAAGAAATACTGCGGGGAGGTTTTCCCGTAACATTTGTATCAATAATTTAATAAAATAATAGGGAGTCAGCAAAGAATGCGGAAGGGAGAAAGATCCTCGAGCCCTACCATTCATTTTACACCTCCAAGGTAGATTCAAAACGAGTTTTAAAACTTTTATTTTGAAAGAGTGCAGGGAAAGTTTCTAAATCAGAACCCAGTCCTATCTCCTATTGCCTATCGTTACCAAAGATGGCCTACATCTTGTATTTAGGACTTAAAATTCGAAAAGCTTTTAGGAGAGTGTTCACCCAAATCCTGCAGAAGCAGGACCCCGTCTTTAAGGATAATTTAAAATTTCGTTTTCAGGACTACAATTTAGAAAATTTTCAAAGGTCATCGAATCTCTCCTTCCCCTTGCATCACCAAAGATGGTCTGAAATTTCATTTTTAGGGCTTCGATTCCGAAAAGATTTCTAAGAAGAGCCCTCGAACCCTTGGTAACATTAGTGAATTTCATCTACGACTGTGTTTTAGAATTCAAATTTCAAAAAATTTCCGAAGGAAGGTCCCAAAATAGCTTTACCGACTAAAATTACCAAAGATCGTCAAAAACTGCGTTTTGAAAGCTAACTTCAAAAATTTTTCGCGCTCAACACGCTCGCCGTCCCCCTCACGCCATTGAAAGTCGACGAAAGTAACGTTTTTTAGCTTCAATTTCCAAGAGTTGTCGGTCCCCTTTAACGTTATTAAAAAAGACCTACAATCCTTTTCTTTAGATTTCAGTTACGAAACAATTCCTGGAGAACACCCTCGAGTCTCTTTCCCTTACATAACCTAAGATCATCTTGAATGCATTTTTAAGACAACTAATTTAAAACAAATTCCCGGAGGGGGGAGGATCGGATCCTTATTATCATTAACATTGTCAAAGATAGTTTAAAGACGTTCATTGAAAATATACATTCTCTTTTCACGCGATATCGCGTGAAAAGTTCCCCGTCACACACACACAATCGTTATTGCACATAAGACTTTGAGATACTTGGGGGGGGGGGGGATATCTATGAGTAACAAACTTGTTGAAGAACCTCAATTACAAAAAACATCACCCTTCCCCCCAAAGTGTGTCAATTGCCACCTAAATTGGCGCATCGGGAACTTCAATTGAGAGATTTTGCCTAGAAAGAATTCTTGAACGCCTTCCTTTCTCCCCAATGTTTCCAAACATAGCTTACATATACGTTTTAGAACTCTGATTTTGAAAAAGTTTGGGGAGAATTCTCTAAATACCTCCACCCGCAAACATCGCCAAGATCATCTAAAAAGTCTAACAATACGTTTTTGAAGCTATAATTTTAAAAATTTTCCACGGGAGGACACCCGAACCCCGCATTATATCAGCACGAATATTACACTTTTTACTATGCAGGTGTTAGTATTATTGATTTTTTTTTTCCGCATTCGTAAACGCAGTTCTCCTAATTTGAATCCTCAAATTCTAATGGTGACTCCCTTCTAATACTAGAAGATGTATCATTTGCTCTATCTTTTATATCCGAAAAAAAAAGTGAGAGGGGGGGAGCGTCTTCTCTTCAAGGAGCAAGTCTTAAGGGGCCGGCTGGGCAGTAAATGCCAGGGCCGGTTCATGCTGTCCCATCCGCCGCTGAATGGAAGTACAATAAACTCCCAATTATCCGCGGAATAGGGTGGCACGGTTACCGCATATAATTCGAATAATAGGTGAAAAACGATACTGAAAACGAACGGTGTAGACAATAGCTAAAAAATATTAATAACACTCACATACACATTTATATTATAACTAAAAACATTGCAACATTGCATCTACTAACATTAAATATAATAAATACGTATAAAATCTAAAAGCGAACAATAACGCAAGCATAAGTTTTTAAAAACATTGTGAAAAGACGTACGGATAATTCAAACCGCGGAAAATCTGACCGCCGATAACCGGCAGTTTACTGTATAAAATATATTCCGCACAAGGATTCAACATTTCACTCAACGAAGCAACCGAGCCAAAAGCAACAACCAACAAAAAAAGTGTGAGAAGAAATCAAAGAATTACTTTTTATAGCGTTTATGTGAGTTATCCGCAAATATTACAAAATACGTGGAAAAATCTGTGTTATATCCTCTGGTTGGCTTTCGTAATCTAAATCAATATTCTATATTTTGCCAAATTCCTCTAAACTGTAGAATTTTAAGGATACGCCACTATTGGTTACATCAGGGGTTCTCAAACTGGGTGCCATGGGAAGAGACGAGGGGTGCCGCGAAGTGTCGATGGTATCAATATAAATTTAAGGTTTGTGTGCAAACTAACGTCATTTTCACTCAAAAGGTCATCTCCTTATTGATGTAGCATTGTAAAAATTTGCTAGATCGGGACTTCATCGTCATCACAAACATTAACTGATGATTAAGTGTTACCAACAAGCAGTTTCTAACTACCAGGCAACAGAAACAAACAGAAACCAGATAACAAAAGTTATTACCAGAAGAGTGGTGTCAAAACTACCTGACCTTATTTTACAGCAAGTTTCATTTCTACATGGATCACTGTAGGTTACTAGTTTGAAAAAAAGACATTTATTGTTCTTGAAGTCTGATTTATTTTACTGACAAGGCTAAACCGTTTTTCTATGTTAAAACTGGTGAAAAAATAATTAAATTTTCGTTTGTTTATTTATTTATTCATTTTTTGTATTTTAGTTTTATGTGTCATCTGGTGATTTTGCTAAAGCTGGAGCCAATTCAGTCATAAATGAGCGTTATACTAGGTAGTGAACCTCAGGGTTGTCTTATTTGCTGCACTTACCTTATATAAAGGAAATAGACCGTGAGAAAGTTCTGATTCTTGAAAAGGTGCCGCGAGTCAAAAAAGTTCTAGAACCCCTGGATTATATTGTTCGCATCACCACTCTCAATCAATGCATACTAACTTCGAGTCACTATTCAATACGGCACAAAAAAAAAAAAAATTAAATCAATTATGAATTTTTCTCAAACTTTTGAAATTTGCCACTATCGTCAACAGTGAGCTTAAACTAACTTTTTTTTAACTAACTTTTTTTCAAATTCACAGTTGAATTTCTTTACAAAAACCGCGAAATCGTTAGCGATTAACTCGGAGAACGATTCCAACAAGATACTCAACAATGCAAGAACTTAATGATGTAAAACTAAATCCAGACGCGGGTATAAAATATTACTGCACACTGAAGATGTTATTTCTCAAACTAATTTAATGTTACACGACAAACGCATAACGTTGAAAGTTATATTTTGATTTATATAGTACAGAAAAATGTATTAAATAATCAAATCATTTTACAACAATAGGAACTTTTTAATTTCGTACCCCATCCTCCCCCCCCCCTCCCAAAAAAAGCACGGTACAAGAAATACATTGATTTTAAATCAGAACGAGATATTCATAAGCAATAACCATACCAATGACCTTCTCAGAAAATATTTTAAATTTTGTCGACTGATGCTTTTAAACTATTTCACTGAAATTCATGTTTTATTCGTAGATAAAATATGTCATTTTCTTGCCACTTTTTCTTTTCTTTTTTTTTTTTTCAAGTCTAAAAATGTACAAATTGTCACACTCATCTCACACAATATCTACAAAGATATTAATTTTCAGATAAAGTTCTCACAATACTTGAAAAAATTATGTTCCATTTGTGCCGCTATATACCTGGAATTGGTATTCAAGTAGCCTACAATTTAACCCCGACTAATGATTCATTCAGTAATTTCAAAAGCATCAGCAAAATAAGCCGATCAAAAGAAGTTTTGTTTTAAATGTTTTTCATATTCTTTGACAGTAGGACGAAGTACCAGTAGTACTCATAAATAAACCAAAAATCCAGGATAATATTTTTTAAAGAAATCAAATCTAAATATACAAAGCATATGCTAACGGAAGTCCGAATCCCTATTGAATAATTTTGATAAAAAAATAATAAGTCGTTAAAAACGCAAGTATTGTTTGGATTTTTTTTTCTGAGTAAGTATTAGAAATTGGGAATAGACTTTTCCATAGGTCATGAGTTAATGCGTATATTTAAAGAATTTTCCAAATAACATTTTTGAAGAGCCTTCAAAATTCATGAACAAAATAAATACACCCCAAAATATTGAACGTTTATTCATTTTTCTGTTTTGGAAAGGAGGAGATTTCATAGGAAGAATATATTAACTTTCTCTGCTAACAACATACAAGATTTACACGAATAAACATAAATTTCACTTGTTATTGTCGTAACATTACATGCACTACAGTAGTAATAAAGGTAAAAAATTCTATCCGTAACGGCATTAATTTAAAATATACGGATTAAATCAAAAATCATCTCTCGTGCAACTTAATTGTCGTTTAACTTTTAAAATACAATTTGAAAATTTCTGGAGAACACCCACAAATTTAAAGCGAACCAACTGTTAAGAGACCCTGTTTCAAAAAAAAAAAAAAAAACACGGTCCCCCACAAATTTTCACAATTATTTTACGTTTGAAAAATCGTTTTGTTTACACGCATCCCGAGTCGTTTACGTGCCATAGCGCGTCAGTTACACCTCAGCGCATTGATATTTCTTGGTGAAAAGATCAGCCAAGCAAGTAAGAATCAGAATTTAATTCAACAACTAAGTTGCCTCGTGTGAACACAACGAAGAAATGTAGTCAACAACACAGCAAAATAATTATCTTTCGTTACAACAACGTCATCACCTGTCAAACTTGAAACTTTTTTTTCCTAAATGAACCAATAAGGCATCAGAGTTTAAATATAAGGGGTGCCCATCCCCCCTGAGAACAAGGGTGTTTATTCCTGCATATCAAGAAGACCCCCCCCCCTTAAGAACAAGAATCTCCCTTAAAAATTTCAATGCTGCAGTCTGTGCCTTGACCCCCCTAAGTGGGCACCCCTGTAAAATTTTTGAAAAAGTGATATATATATTGCATAAAGATATTTTCCTACAGAATGCTGTGTTTTAACACAGGACATTGCTACTTGTTAAAATATAGAACTCAAGTAATTACTAGTCATCAAACCTTACATCTATGTGTTAGAACATGCAATGTGCTTCATTGCTTGACCATCCTTACATAAACGACTGTTCATAAATAAAGTCTCTGATTTTTTTCATTATATGTAACTCTTTCCCCACTTGTCATTAAGTGTCAAACTTCTCTTTACCCCTCTCCTCTCCTTATCATATATCACGATATTACATCAGCATATTGCAATGAAAAATGCGTGATAACACTTTTTGTTATCTTATCTCTCCCTGTAATCCAAAATTCTCACAACTTCACGAATCCCCACGAATTTACTTGGCAATGATTTGTATGTGGTTATGAAAACAGAACACATCGAACGATCACATTGAAATATAGATTGTAAATCCAATCAATCCAAAGTGAAAACTATTAAAAAGTCATGCGGGGTATAAAGTTACGAAAAAATGATTTTCTTGGGAAGGGGATGAGAAAATTCGTTATATGTAAGGGTTCCCAGTATCTTCAAAGGCATGGGTGCACCCTCTCCGAATACCACGAAGACCCCTCCCCCACCCCCCAAGAACGAGAGCCCCCCTCTCCCCATAAATGGGTGAAATACCCCCTGAAACCTCCTGAAATGTTCAATAGGGTGGATCGAAAAAAATGAAATTTCGAATCTTAATTTGGAATACCCACCAAAAGCTGTGCATGTGTAAGAACAATACACATGTAAAATATTATCAAGTTTGAAGAACTCCTTGAGGGTCCTACCAAGGCTTGAACTTCTCCAAAAATAGGAAAAAAATGTCGATTTTCCAAAATTTTTATGAAAATATTGTCCAAAATTTTTGTTATACTACGCTTAAAATGCTTCCTTTGAACACTCTTTTCATGTACCTTCACAATAATTTAGTCTTTGCACTATTAAGTTCGCACATAAGCCGTTAAGTTTCGCGAAATTAACCAAAAACTGACTTTTTTAAAGCTTTTTTGCACATTGCAATATTTCTTCTTTTGAAGCCCAGTTTTCTTTTTTACAACGCCTGTACAGAATACAGTTTTAAACGGAAGTAAAGTTCAACTTTATTACATTAACAGCCCAGCATCCACTAAAAATAGGTGACTGCATTTCGAGTTCCATACTACCTTTTCCATCTGCCGAGCCACATGTATTAAGTATAAATTTATTACTCATTTTACATTAGAAGTAAACTATCAAAATGATTTAGTTGTATTAACTAAAAAAACATAGAGAGAAGTGCATTGGTTACAAAGAGTGTATATTTACTCACACACAGTCGCTCTGACATATAAGCATCAATATTAAACAAATGTGGGACTTGAAAAGAATCAGTTAGTTAAAGGCACAGAAAATAGTAGTTTGTCACATCCATTAATGAAACCTCTTTGAAATCATTTTTTGATTCAAACGATAACATGATACTTCGAGATTTGATTTTTGCTCTTTATGAAGACATCTCTTGCCGATTGACTAATCACAAACAAAGAAGCTTCTGTAACCATATTAGCACAGCGTTCCACCACCTGAGTGTGGCAGGAGAACTAAACGAACGCAAAATTGGCGTTGGAGTTTTCAATCTATTGTTGAAGACTTTCTTTAGATATGCCAGCTAAAATAGGAGAGGGGTGGCAGTTATTGCACATTCTTGCCGGTTGATAACATCAGAATAATCTGATGCATTAAAGTTAATCCTTGAATTATTGAATTCTCTTATTTCTTCATGAACAGAAGTCACTTGTCTGGCCTTCAAAATCTTCGCAAAGTCAGTTCTCTGATGTACTTCGTTCATCAGTGATCACTGTTAAGGGAATATTTTCCGGGTGGCAAAAATAGGCATTTCGTTGAATGACAGGATCAATAATTTTTTCCGATTTTCACTTACGTAACGAGATGCTGTAATAACACTGATGAGAAACAGCAAAATTTTATTTCAATTCCAGAAGAAGAAAAATTTGCAATGGCTATACTCCCGCCAACAGAGCCATTAACATTTTTTGGTGTTGATGTCAGTTCAAAAGTGGAACAAATGAGGCTTCTCTGCCAACGCTATCAAGAGTGTGCTACCGGTACGGCATTTCTGACAGATGCACTGTTAAAAATTCAGGAAGATTTTCTGGTAATTGTTACTGTAAAATGGCGGACTTAACGCATCGCTGATTTTTACGGTAATTTATATCCGAAAAATAAGCGATTCCAGCTCCAATTGGTTGCTGTGTCCTACCGATGAAACCGTAAATTTTTACAGTAACATTTGATTTTTACGGTAATAGTTACTGGCAACATGGATGCCAGTAACAATTACTGTAAATTTTCCGGAAAATTTTTAACAGTGTGTGCGATGTGCTGCAGCAATTGCTTCAGAAACATTACAGGATTTTGGTACTGTGTCAAATAATTATCGCTCTAAAGTCGTTGATAGGAATAAAATTCGAAGACAGCGGCAGAAGCGTCACAGGTGTCACAGACGAAGTACGTGCTTCTCTCCAAAACCTGCAAACTAGAAGTGAAAGGGTTTGAAAAGTACATTTTTCGATAGCCGAAAAGTCAAAACTATGACAAAAAGAAATGGTTGGAAACAGATACCATAGAAGAACCATAAGCGAGGAATCCATGGTTGAAAAATCCAATTCTCTTTATTTGGGTTATGTGACGCCAACTTCTGGAACGGGAAAACATGTCGCGACAGCAATGCGATTTTTGAACTGAAAATTTGTTTAAGCCGTAAGGATCTTTTAGCTTTTGACTGTAGGCACGGCCACGAATACCAGAAAAAAAGAATGGTGCAATTGTGGCCATAGGGAATAAAATTGGACATCCTGTCCCCATGGGTAATCTGCGAACTGCATACGAGCAGCATTTGCGTCACATGTTCACATTACTTGATGGTGAAACTGCTGGTCCATGTGAATTTTCGCAGGACCAATAAGTAAATTGCTAGACAGGTGCGACACTTTACCACTGGTCCAGTTTGAAGCAATTACGCTCCTTGTCGTAGGTGCTGAGCAGTTAATATAATAAAGTATAATTTCATTTCCACTTAAAACTGCATTCTGCACAGTAGGGTGGAACGAAAATGACCTTAATTTTTTTTTCATTTTTTTAATTTGCCGTAGGGGGGGAAGTTGTCATTTAAGTTTGAAAAGAAGCAGAAGAAATTTCAATGCTTTACTACAACATCGTTAGGTGCCACAACGAGCTTAAAGTTTGATAATAACCAAAATTTCCATTTAACAATGAAATTCCTTTTTATGCTTTCCTACTGTATATAACGGCACAAAATATGACAGTAAATACATTTTTTAAGCATTACATTAGGAAACAAAATACTAATTACAAAATACCGTTTTAAAAAAATCATAATCTTTACTAATAATAAAGCTGAAACTCTGTCTGGAGATCTAGATCTCTGTCTGGATCTCTGTGACGCGCATAACGCCTAGACCGTTCGGCCGATTTTCATGAAATTTGGCACAAAGTTAGTTTGTAGAATGGGGGATGTGCACCTCGAAGCGATTTTTCGAAAATTCGATTTTGTTCTTTTTCTATTCCTGTTTTAATCACATTTACCCGAGCAAAATTACAAGATGGGCGAGTAAATTACCAAGTTGTCATAACGTGGAACCGTAACATGGGCAAGTCAATTGGCGAGAAATTCTTCTTACATTATTTGTAAATATACAAGCAAACCAAATGAGCTTTTAATTTTTCTACAACGAGCAATGTCGTGCGGGTATCACTAGTATACTATAAAAGACATTAACAATTCCATTTTTACCATTTAAAGTATTCTTAATGATTGTAAATAAATGGTTAAACCTGTATGATGTTTGAGTCTACTTCTTTGACACATTAAAGTGTTCTTTTTTTTAACCAGATAACTCCTTTTTTTTTTTTTTTTTCAAATAACTCTTCAGTCAATTTTTCGTCTCCTGCGACTGAACCATACTTTTTAAGAGCCACTTAGGGGTTAGAAATTTCACTTTGAGGGATTCATTAGACAAATGTTTTACCAAGGGGGGTTCGGTTATTTTATTTTCACCCCATAAGATCAAATCGATGTAATATTTGGCAGCAAAAATTATTTGTTCAACTTTAAACTTCTTAACCCCGCCTCTACTTTGTGTTCTTGCATTCAACATACGTCGTAATCCAAGTTCTCTTACATTTCTACGCTCTTTGCATAACATAGCCAAATGGAGATTTTCTATTGCATCAAAATACCCATTTCTTTATATAACCCGGTCTATAATGTTCTTAAAATCATCAGAGAGATATCGTGAATGTAAGATACGTTCAAATAAATGTTTAGAGTCGTAAGTACGAGAAGGTTTTAACTTGATGTTAAACCACACAGAAGCATACGCATTGCCCACTTGATCCGTACAAGAAAGGGATCCTTTCTTGAAAATGTATGAATGAATAATGATTACTATTAATATATTTCAGTATTATTATTTGTTTCAAGAAATTGTTAGCGCAATGCCATGCCCATATGAATGAAACTATACTTTACTACACTTTAACAATGTACTGAGTCAGAGTCTTGAGATTTTCAGTTGGATTTTTAGTTGCACCGTACAATCGAAATATACGGTTTGCAAATGTAAGTCATCTGGAGTGGGGAAGTTTTCCCAGGTTCCTTGAAGATAAATCTAGTGAGCAAGTTCCACTTGATATGGTGACACACATATCCAATACATATTTGTGATCGGTACTTATGTCCAGTTTATGTTCTCAAAAAGAAGGTTATTTTCAATAGGTAAGGAAGTAACCACAGGAAGATTAAAACAGGTTTCCAGCTGTTCACCTATTTTGTCTTTAAATTCGTTTGATTCTTTTGTTTTACCATCTAAGAATCCATTAGGCATCTATTCCTGTTGTCTCAAAGAAGCTCTAGACCAAATGTAATCTATTCTGGAAACTAAAAAGTCATATATATTTCACTTACGGAAAGATCTTTTCCAGCCGCACTTTTTAGGCCGTGTCTAATTAAACAGTAGCATTTCATTACATCTTCGTAAGTAGGTAGTAAAACTTCATTGAAATCGCTAAAGATTCCAAAAATAGGACATTCTGATATGTTTTGTCTCGTCTACACTTGTTTAGACTGAGCCATTGCAACTCACAACAATGAAGTATCTTACCAACTAACGAAATTTTACGTTACTCACTAACTCAACTCGACAAAGAAATTGACACCTGATCTGAGCTTGGCCCCACTCACACTGCTGACCAGCCCCGCCCCATTTAAACATCCACTGCTGCAATGACTCAAGTTCCCAGATGCCAGCCAGTGCATTCGGCAAAAAGTGCGTTTTTGCGAAACTTACTTAGCTCTTGCGGCACCTCAAGACATAATACGAACAACAAAAAAAAGCTATTGTGCGAACTGTTGAGCATAAAAATTGCTTTTCGGCAGCATTTGAAGCATAAAGATAAATTTGAAATTTTTTGAAAAAAATTTAATATGTAGCAAAAATTGCAATTTTGCAAAACTTGATGCTCTTTGCGGCACCTGAAGACGTGCTTCAATATTTTTCATATTTTTTTTTTCATTTTGTTTACATGAAAAGGCAACTTTTCCGCACTACGGCAAATTGAAAATCAAAAACTTTTTTTTTCGTTCCACCCTACTGCACAGTCATTGCAAAAATATTAAAAAAAAATTTGACTTTAAAAGAAAAAATATTGCAATGTGCAAAAAGGCTTGAAAAAAGTCAGTTTTTGGAAATTTCACGAAATTTTACAAACTTGTGTGCGAACCTAATACTGCAAAGAATAAATAATTTTGTAGATACATGAAAAGCGTGTTAAAAGGAAACATTTTAATGGTATTACAACAAAAATTTTGAACCTTATTATTTTCATAAAAATTTTGGAAAATTGACATTTTTTCCTATTTTTGGAGAAATTTAAGCCTTGGTAGGACCCTCAAAGAGTTCTTCAAACTTGATAATATTTTACATGTGTATTGTTCTTACACATGCTCAGCTTTTGGTGGGTATTCCAAATTAAGATTCGAAATTTCATTTTTTTCGATCCACCCTAAAGTTCGATGGCGCAGTCTGCTTTTTTCTATTCGCGAGAAATCAGATGTTTTTTAAAGCATACTGTAAAGCAGCGGTAGGCAACCCGTCGATCGTGATCCACCGATCGATCTCGAGCCCATTTTGAGTCGATTGCGACAATATTTTGAGTCTTGTTTTTTGTCTGAGTAGAATTATTAACATTCATTTCTGGAACGAAGTTCAGCTTTCGATCTAAATCAAAAGTTACTTGAAAAATTTTCCAAACATTTTTAGTCACTATTTTATCAATTTTAAAGCAAACATTATGCTTATGTCTGAAAATATTATTTCATTGGTTAATAAAACATTGTTTTAACAATTTAAAACAACTAGATTCAATAAGTATCAAAGTATTTTTAATAAGAGTTGGCCAACAATTTGAGGTCATTTATAGTATCAACTTAATCTTGTATATAAAGCATCCGTTTCAGTCTATAGTGTATGCATCATGCCCCCCCCCCTCCCCCCTCCTAATTAGATTTTGTGTTCACATTAAACTTGGAAAGTAGTTCTTCAATCAATTTAGGTTGCCTACCGCTGCTGTAAAGTAAATTTGAGTAAAAAAAAAACTGCCAATGTTTACTAGAAATTCAGGACGAAACTGGGCTTTCAAAACGGTTTCTAGCATCGATACAGCTTCTTAACAAATGCTAATTACATCTGCTTCCTAATTAGCGTTAGCGTTAAACAGCTAAAGAAACTGCAGCGTTAAAACGTTACTCAAGAAGCTGTATCGTTAGAACGTTACTTAATCAGAAACTGTATCGTTATTACGTTACTTCAGAAGAAGCTGTACCATTACAACGTGATATAAGAAAACGCTGTCTCATTACAACGTTACTTACGAAGAAGACGTATCGTTTCTAAGTTATTCAAGAAAGAGCTAGCTGTATCTTTACTAGAAACCTTATGGGAACCTAGTTTCCTAACGATTTTCTAGTTATACGAACATTTTTTTTCCCAGTGTATAAATTATAAACATATTCGGACGGTAATACGTAATAATATTCGCAGCACTGATAGAGGAATAAAAAAATCACAAAATTCAAATCATGTACAAAAGTTAGAATCGCATTTCAGGCACTATATTTGAAACTACGCAAGATTTGTTTGTACCAAAACATTGAAGTTTGAATCACTGACTTTCAATCACAATGCTTAAAATTTAACGTCGGCTATACCATTATAATCTGCGGAAAAACAAAACAAGATTTTTAAAATTTACTATTCAAATGCACATTTGCTCACAATCATTATTCCAACTATGCTATAGAATACCAAGTATAAAATTTCAGCAAAATTTCGTACGTAATGAATCAATTTTACGTGAAATTAAAAAAAAAGAAAAACACACAATTTGGAAAACAGTTTATAAAAATTGTCGCATGTAAGTTATCGTATGCTATCTCGACAATCACAGAAGTAGAACAACCATCTGATTCATGTCAACTGCTCTTGATTTAGCAATCAAAATATTTTTTTCACTTATGAACACTTCAGCAGTATTTTGATATTCAGTTTGAAATAAAAGTATAGTGAGAATTTTAACCCCCAAATGTTGGAGTGATTTTCTTATAACGTACGTGGTGTGGTGGGTTTTATATAACCTTAAACTTACTTCATTAACACTCCTGGAAATTAAACGAATTTAAGCAGGAAAATTTTCAATGAGTTTTGTCTCCTTTATTTATATAAACTCAACTGAAACTACCGTAAATGGCATTTATAATACACACTATGTCGTTCATGTAAACATTACAAAAGCTTGAATGCTAAAATCTAGTTCTTATGGGGATGTAAGGCTCCTCACCACATCAGTTAAGGGGGAAAATTAACTAATTTAAGTGTTCACCAATTCCCATATTTCGAAATAAGATATCAATTGAGATAACGTCTTTTGTTTTATCAGTACGCAAGTTCAGAACAAATGTGTTTTTCGTTAAATCTACTGGTTTCAATACCACATGGAATTTAGCTGCATAATTTCTTTTTGATCACTTTATAGTACTTCAAGGGTATTCAATCACAAGAAAAGATAAAATGCGAACTTTGTCATTCAATAAAAAAAACATCCTTAATTATTTCATTTACAATTAATTTCACTTACCTGTACCATAAGAAGCCTAGTTCTTCCAAGTAGAAAGTCTTTCTTCTAAAATCCATGGGGTTAAAACCAGCTTCTTAAGACAGAAAGTTCACACATTTTCACAAGTAAATCATACTTCAAAATAAAATTTTCAACACCGCACAAATTTCAGAAACACAATTTCACAACACAACTTTCAAAGTTCAAACCACCAAGCTAAACAAAACTCTTTCTATTTCTATTTAAGAGTCACAACTGACTTCAACTGTATTTTATGTCGAGGTCTGCATACTAGTGCCTTGCCTCCATTATTTTATATACCGATAGATGGCAGCACCATCACCGGATCGAACAGTTAATGAGAATTTAGAACTAGTCCATGAGCTAATAGCTACCTGGTACTAGCACCCCCAGAGGTATCGTTTCACTTGGAGGACATTGAGACCACGAGCATATTTAACGTCGCCCAGTCCCCTTTAATGACGACGGTGGGTCTTCGACCAGCGGGGATCGAACCCGAGCCCCTCCGGCCCCGAGTCCAATGCCCTACCGATTAGGCTACCACGGCCCAAACAAAACTCTTCAAGGGTAAAAATGGCGGATGTCAAACATCGAAGTAGTTGTTTCTTAAAATTCAATTGCGAAAATTATATTTTATTGAAAGAAAAATTATCATTAGATAGCTACGAAGAATAGACAGATTATTAATGTTGAAATGCTACTCAACATTTTTTTTAGATCTGTAATTAAAAGAAGTTATAAATTGTTTTAAAAAATACTGAGCAATAAATTTCCGATTCAAAATTGTTTAATTGAAAAGTAATTAAGAGTAAACCATTTATTCATTCATATATCAGCATATCATATAAAATTAACTATATATATTTTGTAAAAAATGAAAACTCTGAGATTATTTTTTAGTAATGTATCACATTTGATTAAAATTCTACTTCTAAACATGGCGACTAAGATAATAACAACATAGTATAAAATACCGTTTTGCGGGGGGGGGGGGGAAAGAACACAATGCTCATGTGTCTTAAAAACTTGAGGAATGAATCTTAAACACTTTCATCCCAATAATAATCCTACCAAAACTGAAATCTTGGGAGCCTCCATGGATGTGGTAGAAGCTTCATTTTCTAAGTCGGAGGTCGTGGACTCGATTCCCGCCGTTGCGCTGGGTGCTATTTCCTTCTCTTGCGTTGTAAATCTTTCATGTGTGTGTCCAGAGACAAGGTTCTTAGTACAGTCTTCTCTATATATGCTTCTGTATAAATAAATTAATAAACTGAAATCTTCCGTAAAGCTTGAACATGGAGAGACGGCGGATGACTTGGAAGCGGAAACATCAGTTGTAATCGGTAGAATCAGCCTGAAAGTGCCGAGTAGTAAAAAGTGCCTTCCCGCTGATCTTAGCTATTAGAAAAAAATAACAAACAACCTATTACAAATGATGGTTCCACTTCAAGTTGATCCGCCATCTCTCCGTGCTCAAGCTTTAACTATTTCGGTTATATTTAAAACAAGCGGTATCCACACGGCGTTGGCCGTAGTAGAAAATGAAAAGGTCATTTTCTACTACGGCCATCCATTATTTACAAATAATGGATGATGAATTTCTCGCCAATTTGCTATGTCAATTTAATCGCCCATGGTCGCATATGGTAGTTTGCTAGTCCACGTTATGGTGATTTGCTAGTCTACGTTATGGTAATTTGTTTTTCCACTTTTCGATAATTTGCTCGGTAAAAAGTTCTTAAAATTGGAATAGAAAAAGCACAAAATCGAGTTTTCGAAAAATCGCTTCGAGATGCTCACCCCCATGTTACGAACTAATGTTGTGCCAAATTCCGAATCTCATGGTATAATTAGTTAGGAAGTAGGCTCCTGCGCCTAAGGCATGAGATTGAATCCTAGCCAGGGTCATGTAATTGATTGATCATATTATAGCAGATGTTCGAGTATTTTGTAATCCACACTAAGCTGTAAGTCATTCTGTTCGCAAAGGCACTTCTTCCTTCGTCAGCTTTGCCTGAACAGTGCACAAGAGCTCAGTCGCCTGCAATACTGCTCAGAACTAAGTACTTACCTCACCGCATCCCATCTCTTAGCGTGCCTTAGGTTGTACCCATTGAGAAGAGATAAAATGGAGGAAGATAAGATTTTTATTCTTGAGGCAAAGATCCCAAGTCACGTGATAGATTTTAAAGCAAACCATTTGAAGAAATCAGGATCCTTTCACTAGTTTCCCGCAAAACTTGTCAACCATTCGACGTTGTTGAGTCACGTGACTTGGGCGTGATGCACAAGTCACGTGACTTGGAGTTGACGTTGAGTCGTTGAGTGACTCTTGATCGTTTTTCCTCAGCTAAGCCGATGTTAGGTCTTGCTCCCTCCATTTACTTATCCCTGCTCTAAGGTAATGTCCGCGAAGCGGGCTTTCTATATGGTTAGGTTCGGAGCCCGACAGTGATCTGCTGACGTGATGCACTGCGCCCAACACTGGGTACCAACCCAGATTGGAGATTACTCCTTTATGTGATGAAATATGATATGGACCATACCTCGTTCGTGCGCTTTGGTTCCTAGCACTAAGTACTGATCCAGAACTGCAGTACTGGCCAGAATGGATGACTCACCACAAAAAACTGTGATGTTTATGAATGCACAAGAATAATAGCATTTTACTAAATGTTTATTTTACGGGAATGATTAATTTTAGTTATATAAGCACATTATACATAAATGATTGAGAAAAGGTTCAATATTTGGTGGGGAAACCTTTTTTTTCCAATACAGCTTGGATACGATCAGGCATGGAAATGCATAATTTTTCGCAATAGTGTGGTGTAAGTTCTGTAATCCGCACTTGTTTTATAGTTTCTCTTAAGTCCAAAAGTGAGGTGGGGTTACGCTCAGCAACTTTGCGCTTTACGATTACCCAGGAGTTCTCGATTAGGTTTAGATCTGGGAAATTTCTTGGCCACAGCCCGAGGATCTGAAACCCCCTTTTTTTTGCAATACATGTCGTAACAGATTTAGTCTGGTGGCAAGGTGCTCCATCATGTTGGAAGTTGTGCACTTGTTGATATTCATAAACGTTGGTAACTTCTCTTTTAGCAGATCGAGATAAACAGTTAAATTAATTAATTGATGTGTCTTCAGGCATGAACCACAATTCACATTTTTCCTTGGCACAAATGGCTACTCTGATCATGGGTTTTGCAGCATTTTTAACGGTGGGAGTACTGTAGAGTTGACAGTCTCTTTTATTGGGAGATCGTCGAATGTTTCTACAAAATGCATAAAACTGCAATACTTGAGTCTCGACAGAAAACATCGCATGTTTCCATTGCTCAGCAGTCCACCCCTGATAATTTTTACAAAATTTCAGTCCGTCAGCAATGTTTTTGAGACAATTTACGCTTTTTAGTAGGCTTGTAGGACTTTAAATTGGCATTGAATAGCCTCCTGCAAATTGTCCTTTGGCTAGGGGCATTATTATCTTTTGGTAAACCGTCTTGGATTGCTTTCGCTGATTTTTTATGTGACTTCTTTTGGGGCCAAATTTATGGAAATATCCTGTGCTCTTGTGACGACCTTTTGGCTTTGAATATCCATAATTTCCGTTTTGAAATTACTTATAGACTCGGAAACTGTTTTTTATGTCAATTGTAATCGGGCAGCACTTCCCCGAGCAGTTTTACCTTCTTCGATCAGAATCTTTACTTGTGCAAGCATTTCGCGTAAAATTCTTCTACTGGGCATTTTGATATTATTTTACACTTCTGCAAAAATTTATGCGTCAATACACAGCGAACACATCTAATAAACTAACCAAATGCCAAGCAAGAACACCATCACTTTCACAGTCGGCCAAAACAAACATCTGGCGCCAATACGTTATTATGAATGGGAAAAAACAAGTGAATCATCCATTCTGGCCAGTACTGTAAGTACTTTTCTCCACCTCACCCCCACCTCTTTGCGTGTAGCCTTAGGTTGAACCACACGAGGAGTCTGATCAAGGGAGGATCTAGAAAATGTTCAAGGAGGGGACGATTGTTTTTTTTTTTTATTATTTTTTTACTATTTCTAAAAACTTTTGAAGGAGGGTGCGGAACCCCATCGTTTATCCTTATGTAACCAAATGTGTCCTACAGTTGTGTTTCTTTCGAAAAACATCCACTGTGAGTCTTTGAACCTATCTCTAATATCATTTAAAATTGAGATTTTAGAACTTCAACTTCGAAAAAAATCCTGTAGGAAGTTCTGGTCTCTAATAGTCGCTATGATTGCGTTTTCAAGACTTCAATTCCGGAAGAATTCCGGGAAAGGGCTCCCTTTCCTCTATCACCATCGAGGATTATGTTAAATTGCGATTTTGTAACTTTAATATCGAAAATACACCTGTTAAAGTTCTTGTATCTTGGCTCCAGGAGGGGGCGATGCCTCCACTGCACCTCTCTTGTATTCGCTCTTGGGTCTGATCTACTTGCTGATAATGATAGCTGTGCAGAAGAAAAATATGGTGAAACTGGTGATCTAACGATAACACACTCGACTGAGAACGCGACTGTTCTTTTCTTCCACAACTGCCTACTTTTTATTATCGTAAGCCTTAAGATTGCTGTATAGCACGAAAAAGTGGTTGTTTCATTGCATGATCCTTGCCAGCGATCATGCCCGGGTCGTCTTGGTAAAAGACAGTGGCCTAACCGACAGACATGGGGTAAATCCAGAGAATCCCTTGTTTGAATCATGGCTTGGAAAAATGATAAGGTGCTGTATAATGTGTTAGTCAACTTTTACCTTTAAAGTATCAAGTTTTCCTGCCCGGATAAATGAGTTCCCCGTAACTTCAAAGTATATTTAATTTATGTTGAATGTTTGTGCGTTATAACGTTGTTTTATCCATAAAGAAAAGAACACGTCATCAAATATCTGCTTCTGAAGCATATAAGTTTAATGATCCGTTCCAAATTAAGTTCAATTTGTATTGGGTGAGTGCAAAAGTTCGTGCGGAGTTGCAATAGATGGCGATAGAACGGGTGTAACGTATTGTCATTAATGCCACTATCTACGTAAGTCAGATCGTTGGAAAGGTGACATGTGCAGCTTTCATTCCAATCAAAGTAATTTGTGCAGATTAGTGATGTAAAATACCTGGGTATTTATTTTTAGGGGTAAATACCCAGGGTATATACCCGGGTAAATACCCAAAACGGGTATTTACCCGGGTATTTATTTCAAAAATTTATTTTCAATTAAAATACTTTTCTGTCTGTATTTCACTATGTATATATATAACCAACCATATACAAAACAAATTTTTGCCCAAAAATTGTATTTTGATCACATATTTAAAGAATTATTGTGTGAAACAACCTAGCAATCTAATATGATATTCACATTAAATGTGTTGGATATGCCTAATCAATGTCCCCATCTTTCTTTTTTGTTTTTCACTTTTCAAAAGCAAAATTTAAAGTTTTACCAATACAAATACAAAGTGAGTGACAAACTAACGCCTCCTAAATACTAAATGTCATCTCGTTCTCCCTTTTAACATAGAGCAAAATGATCCCAGTAAGCAAATTTTCGGTCTTCTGGTTACTGCCAACTATCGAAGGTCGAAAGCATTAGAAATTAAAAGCTGAGAAAACAGTTGGTTAACTTCTAAATTTAAATTTTAAAATTAACCAATTAGCAATTTGATTTGAATTGTTTGGATCCATCGTCATAGCAACACTATCCATGTATTGCTGTCAGGTAGTAGCGTTGTTTGTGTACCGGCGGAGGATCACTTTTAAAGCAAATGTGATAGGCATTTAGTATTTAGGAGGCTTTGGACAAACTGATTACAACTCAAAGACAAAACTAACAAGTAGCATGATATTAAGAAAAATCAATGAAAAGTTGTGCTAGTACCATCTATGTGACAAAATTAAACTTAAATCCCTTTGCTTTACCCCATAAAAAATTAAATTGTCTTGCCATCCTATTTAAGTTTTATAATAGTTCATTTTAAATTCTGTCAGTTTTTTTTGATAAGATTTCATTACGCCTTTAATTAAAGAATTTATAATATATAAATTTTTATATTTTTAATCTTTCATTTTACAGTTTATATTTTAAAAAGAAAATCATTACCTTTTGATACCACCTAAAGTTTTTTTTTTGGCAAAATGCGCAATTACTAGGGGATTTACCCTGCCTTAGGATAAATACCCAAAAAAATATTTATCTTCCCACCTGACATCACTAATTGCGTGTATTAAAATAGTTCGAATAAATTTTCATCATGAAGTATTGGGGAGCAAATGCAAATGAGCAAGGCAACAGAAAAATATTTTGCTTTTTTTTTTTTTTTTTTTGCTTATTGAAAACTGTTTCTATATTTGCCACGTTACCACTTAAACAGCAATAAAATAAATAAATAAATAACATCATAGTCTTAATAACTTCTCAGTAAATTCTTCCAAGCATCCCTCATGCTTCCTTTTTTTTTCATTTTGGATATGACTAACCTAGATTGTGATTTTGAAATCCTGAAGTTCATCATTGAATTGCTTATACTTGTCCAATTATGACATTGAAAAGAAATATTCTTTGGTTCACGATATGTTTCTTCCATAATTTCATCAAGTCTTCCAATAAAAAATATTATAAACTGTGTAACACATATGAAATTATCAGTTTTACCAATTATTTCATACTTAGATTTAAAAAAAAAAAAAATTCAGACTCACTTTTTGCATTTTTTTGTAAAATACCCAGTTTTTGGGTATTTACCCAGGCCTTGGGTAAATACCCGGGTAAATACCAAAAAAATATTTACCTACCCACTGGGTATTTACCCGATCCACATCACTAGTGCAGATACAAACTTCTTCGAGAAAGATTATTTTTAAAATGAGTGTTGATAAAGTGCATTTACGTCATGTTATGCTTTACGAGTTTCGGAAGGGAATAAATGTTGCAGCAGCCGTAAAAAACATTCAAGACGTTTATCAAGATAAAGCACCAGCTAAACGAACTGTGGAAAAATGGTTTGCGAAATTTCGTTGCGGAGATTTTAAGCTGGAAGACGAGCCACGCTTAGGTCGACCTTCTGACATTGATGACGGCGTTTTGCGTTCTATAGTTCAGAATACTCCGCGAATTTCAACAGAGGAAGTTGCTACAGCACTTAACGTTGACCGATCAACCGTTTTTCGGCGTTAAAAAAAAATCGGATTTGATTTAAAGTTCGATATATGGGTTCCCCATTTGTTAACCGAGAGTAACAAAATCCAGCGAATTTCTGCTGCCGTATCTTTACTCGAGCGGCTCAAAAACGAGCCGTTTTTGGATCGATTAGTGACGAGCGATGAAAAATGGGTCCTGCACAACAACGTTCAGCGCAAACGCACATGGAAACAGGCAAGTGAACATGGTGACGCAATGGCAAAGGCCAGTTTGCACCCGATGAAAGTGATGTTCTGTGTTTGGTGGGATTGCAAGGGTATAATTTATTTTGAGTTTCTCCTCGCCGGCCAAACGATTGATTCGGACAAGTACTGTCGTCAATTAACTAATCTGAACCGTGAAATCAAATAGAAACGTCCGAGTTTGTCAAATCGCAAAGGCGTAGTCTTTCATCAAGATAACGCTAGACCATACGTTTCAAGACAGACGCTGCGCAAACTGAACAGCCTGAAATGGGATGTCCTAACTCATCCACCGTATTCTCCTGATATCGCACCATCGGATTATCACTCATTCCGGTCATTGCAAAATCATTTAAATGGGGAAAAAACTTGACTCTTTGAGTGCCTTACAAAACGTCGTGTCTTCGTTCTTCGAATCTATACCACGCAGTTTTTATGATCGGGTCATTCGTATGCTGCCAGAACGTTGGAAGAAGATTATAGACAACGATGGAGAATATATCATTGATTGAATAAAGAGTTTTGCTTGCCTAATCACTGTATGACTTTCGTTCACAAACTCCGCACGAACTTTTGCACTCACCCGATACATATGACAATTTTTTTTTTATAAAAAAAGAGCGAAATATAAATCACACCATAGGATGCTTCTACTAGTATTTTGAAAAATGATTTTCGAAGGTACTTGCAAAGCTACTTTAACTACAAAACTAAGCAGATTATTTACTTAAGTGTCGCAACACAATAAAATTTTACTAGATACCCATACCTCTGAACAGTAGGGCCTCCACAGCTCTGTGGTAGAAGCTTTGAATTGTGGTGAATGGTCAGAATTTCACTAAGAAGTTTTCAAACTGAGTGTTTTATGAAAATATGCAGACATTTTTATATTTGCCTTTTAGCATTACTTCGGCGTAAGCATCGAAAAAAAAAATACAATTTCCACAAAAAATACAAAAAGGTCGTATGTTTTACTAGAAATTAGAAGAGTGAAAAGAGCGAATGCAGTCAGACTCACTTATAATAAACGCGAAGAGACCACGACATTAGCTTGTTATATCCTACTATAACCCCTAACTTATTATTATTATTTTTAATGAACTTGAGGGATTTAAAAGCACTGATTCTTGAAAATTAAAAAGAAAATAATAATAATAGTTCATAAACTTGGAAATAAATGATGAAATAGTTCCTTATGGATCAACAATGGTGTTACGGGAAAGCTTCAAACCTTCAATTTGTTTATTTTTAAACTTGTGATTCCTTATCTGAAGTCTTAGCAATCGGTTTTGTATATATTTTCAATTTCGGTATTCGTTGACTTTTTATTATTATTATTTGTCTCAAAAATATCCTATCGCAGCTCATTTACCGTTCTCTTCACCTCTCTTTTGAGGAGCCAAATAACCCCTTTGGAGGTGATCATGACATGCTGGGAAACACTGGTGTAAACGCTCTCGAGATTGCACGTGTCTCTACAAAAAAGGTACTCATTGATAAACTCATAGCGAAATGTATTTCGCGATATGTTTCAATATTTCTTGCGTCGATAAGATAAAATATAGAGCAGAGCCAAGTTCTGATACAATCGCCGTGGTTTATCTTCACGTTGAATGGAAAGAGCATTTATGGTTAAGTAAACTCAATTTCGAGGCAAGCTCATTTTGGAAAAATCGAATAAGGTATCTTTGCACCAAGAAAGAACTATTTTATTTAGTAGAATATGGACTTTTAGAAGAGGTATGTATAACATTTAAATTGAAATTCAACAAAACCTCCATCAGTTGAATATTATTAAGGCAATCTTCTTAATTTCATTCACTTTGAAGACCATTGAAATAAAATTTCTTCAATGACAGATTAAGTTTCATCTTTCCGAGAATGACATCTCCTTATAAATAGTTCTTGTTCAAACTTTAACAGTATGAAAGTGCAGACAGTATAAAGAGTGATACAATGCTTTCAGAACTCTGTCTTTCACGCAATGCCGAAATAATGTCTTTTTATGCTGCAACATAATGACGACTGTTTTAACCAAATCAGCATCAATAACCAAATTTTCTCAAAATTTAATCATTTTGTCTTTTTTTTTGGCCTATCATAACTTTTTTTGAATAAAATTATATCGAATCCTTGACATAAAAATTTTCCTACCAAAAAAAGTTGTCAGAATGAAAAGAAAATTTACGTACGTGAAACAACATTAATATGAGACAGTTCTACTTATATAAATAGAAGCCAATGATCGAGTAACCCGCAGACAACGAACCAACAATGAAACTCGCGTCTCGGCATGATAATTTGATAATGTTTAACATGCAGGGATAAGTTTTATTGTGAGAAGATTGAACTCGATCCGGTCATTTAACTGTTTTACTGGTAAGACAGCCATTTTAGGGAAATGAAGAACTAAAAAAGAGGTTGAAAATTAACGCTATTCACTGGAGTTTAGGGTTAATCTACTGGAGTTAGGGTTGAAATTTCAACTATCAAAATATCGACAAACAGGCAATTGCTTCGTTCAAATGTAGAAGAGTAGAAGCAATTTTCACCCGTCATACCTTGACGGGCGACTTTCTAGTTACAAAATAAAAGCATAATGATCATTTATTAATCCCAAATGCACCTGCGTATTATCCGCGGGCGGAGTATAATCCGCAGGTAATAAAATCGGTCTGAAGAAAAAAAATCTTCGCATAATCGATGCTGACGTATAATCCGCGGATAAATTGATGTAAGAAAAGGAAGTTTTGATTTAGCACACAATTTTAGCAACTAAATTGAAAACGTGAGGAAGCAATAGCTTTTAAGATATAGTCGAAATCGTGAGCCATCGCGTAAGATACGCAGTCACCCCTAATGTTAATCCACAACGCCATGACAGCTTAACGGTTGTTCTTGCCATGCGTTAATCACATATGTTGACTCTCATGACAGGGCGCCATGGTCTCAGGGCCATTTTCAAACGGGACAATGCTCAGTCCCACACATCTAGGATGACAGCTGACTTCCTCTTTACCATTATCATCCTCTCTGATCTTCCTGATTCCCTGACTTGTCACAGTTCGAGCATGTCTGGAATCGTTTAGAATGGTAAGTTCGACAGCTTATGAGTTTGATCAAATTAGTGGTGCGTTTGTAATAACTATAGTACGAGATGACACAGGACATTGTATGAGACTTTCATATCCAACGCTTTTCTGTACCGCCTCGTACTTTCACGCCAGAGGTTTCTCAACTGGATACTAAAATCCCTATTCATTTAAGGTTTATTCCAATGATGAATGATCATTTTACATGAAATACACCGCCAGCTCAGTCATTTAAAGCCGAGGACTGCAGTCTCGTGCTTATTAGCACTCATTAGCCCGGCATAAGAAAGTGACTGAGCTGGAGCTGGAAAACCTCTTAAGGAAGCCAAGAGTGCCAAACAAACTGGTAGCTAATAAAAAATTAGCAGACCAGACGAGTGCCGGAAGCAATAGTTTGGTTCAACTCGAAGATTGAAGGCAAGGCGTGGTATATTTAGTAAATTACATTATCATTACATTACATTATTTACATATTCATTGATCATTTTGCTTCTATTTTGTTATCACTGTCTCATATCAATGTTGTTCTTTTGTTAACATCTCGTTTCATTCTGACTACAATTTTTCGGTGCACAACTTTTTGTGTCAAAAGAGTGTATATTTTGTATTGTTGTAGCATGAAAATAGTATGAACCTACGTGAGTGCTGCCAGAATTTGACTTTTCTCAAAGAAGCGTTAAATTTTTCCTTTAATTGAGTGGGCAATACGTGTTACAACAAAGAGACCTGGGGGGGGGGGGGGGGGAGATTACTTTCAACCCCGAACCCCGTCCTTCTTGCTACATGAGTATGAACCAATATCCCTGCTATTTTCGTGATTCAAATATTATGCAATACACATATTTAACCAATCAATTAGTAACCATCTTAAATTTCACAGTAGTGATTTTGTTGCATTTTCTGCATTGCTAACTAATATAACACTGCTTTAAAATTATGTTGATTTTACTATGAATCTTGGGGTTGCTACTAGAATTTTTTTAGGACTAACAAACTTTGCTACTGATTTTTTGAAATAAACTCATGCACTGGTTACAATCGACAGGTGAACGGTGAGCAGCGAGAAATAGTGAACCCGTACCTCGATTTTAATCCGGAAGTTAAGGCAGGTACGTTAAGTTTCTCTCTTCAGCTGTCTTTATGTTTTCTTAGTAAAATCTCTAAGCAGGATTCTCCAACGTGAGAGATTCAGAAAGTCGCGATATTTCGTTTCTCAGCTAACTGAATGACGACATCGATGGTTTAAAAGGTGTTTTTTTTTTTTTTTTTTTTTTTTTTTTTTTCATTTTGATTGCTATCAATCTACAAATTTTATGTAGTTTGTTAAAATATTTATCGGAAGTAACCTGAAAAAAAATAAGACAAAATCTTCGGAGTTTTTTTAAATTAGGTTAAAAAATCTTATCAAAAAATAGAACGCTATCAACTGAGCTACAAATTTGTGTTTTGAATCTTTAGGTGCAGAAAGTTAAATAGAAATCTCTTACACCGATAAATTTTACAATTTTTTTTCAATTTTTTGCGCAATAAACTGCGGGATCATTGGTGTAAGTGAAAAAGGGATGCCCCCCCCCCTTCTGCTTTGTTCCTACCTTATTTCTAAACGTAAAAAAAATCAAAAACAAAGTGATATATATGTAGTGATATGATAGATAGTTTAATGACTGATAATAATGCGTAAAATCTTTTGTATTGAATCTCCATTTAGCATTCGACAAACAAATTTCTGGCTAATAAATTTCAGAATAATAATTTATCAATCCCAAATTAGTTTTAAAAATTGCATTTCTTGTCTGAAAGAGAATCATGCAAACACCCTAGACGAAAAAAGCTATACTAAATGCTATTTACAAATAAAACATATGTTAATTTTGAAACCATTAAACTTAATATTTTCAAAAACTATTTTTTTCTAACACCACGTTTTCACGAGTTCTAAGCTCATTTTGTAATCATACGAACTTTATTTTGCCATTACTTGCAGGTTTAGTTATTTTTGGAAACGTAAATTGCAGGGTCCGATTTCGATTTTAAGGGCCCCCGAGAAAAGAGAACATTAAGAGCCCTCACGACTTCTTGCACTGTAAACCCCACATCATAGCGTTTTATATTCAAATAAAAGAAGATAAAAAATGATTTTGTTTCAAGAATTATGAGTAAAAACTAGTTACATTTTATTGAAACTAAGTGCACACACTCGAGATAGTAATTCTGCTTGGTAATCTGGCTGGTCAGTAAGGGGGTGTGGGGGGGGGGGCACAGAGAAATTCCCTCCGCTATTGTTTTTACAAATAAGTGGGCGCATTTTTTTTTTCTTTTTTCTATTAAATTTGTATTGAGTAAACACTCATTTCCTGATTGGGTCCCCGCTTCTTGCCCATACGGAAATCGGGGCCTTGAAGAGGGTGCCCCTCTCTCATCCACATCAAATATATCCTTGTGTTTTTAAAAATCATTTCTGACCTTTTCTGTAATCAGCAAAACTGTAAGAATTATGTAACTTTTTTTTAATACGCATGCAGTTGTGCTAAAATTGTCCTATTTTAAGAGAAAAAAATAGTCACTTTAATCAAACGGGAACGTTTGTACTCGCCTACGTGTTCTTATATATTTCTCAAAAGATGGGGCAATGAGTCTGAATTACGTTCGACGGCCTACAAAGCTTACGAATGCACGTGAAGCAATTCGAAAACTTTACACCCTTAACTAGGTAATTATCAGTTTGTTTAAATTGCTTCGATGCAATTTCTTAACTTTTATAAAGTTTGTTTAAGAAGTTAAGAATAGCTGCTTATTATCTTCCAGAATGAAAATGATGTTGCGCAGATCTCTACTACGGACAGCATGCGGTGAATGGGCATTCTTTCATGAACTGCAGCTTAATTCCATTAGATCCGCCGCAACAGCAAACACAACGAGCCATCAAGATGTCCAACTATCGTCTGCTAAACCATATGAAGATATCCCACATTTGCCTATGCTCCCATTTGTGGGTACTGCTTGGGCATACTGGCCTATCGTAGGTAATATGCTTTCTCAATTCGGGGAAACGGCAACTTTATTACAGTCGAACTCATTCAGAAAGGTGCTCCTGATGGTAATCCAGAAAGATTTGTTTTCCTATTTCACCACGGAATAATTTTGCGTGTTAGACACGTGTTCTTTCAGCTAAATCGTAGTGGTGTGTTTGACTGTAAATAAATGAATCCTTTTTTTTTGGGGGGGGAGGGGTAGGGCACTCTAACTCAAAATGCAACGTATAGAATGGAACGAAATTTACAACTCACGTAGACCCTGATAGAAATTAATGTAGTTTGTTTTAGAACCCAATTGCTCCACAGGTGGTGGTGCCATCAAACATTGCTTTCGTATAGCATGGAAGATATGTATGAAAAAGTTGTACGCGGATTTAAACAAAAATGAGCAAACAAAGGTAGACCTAAAAGAAACAATTACTGATTATTATTACTTGAACATTAATCACTGTAAGAAGGGGACACAACCAAACGCAAAGTTTGAACGCAATATCTTAATAATTAACGCATAGTTTAAAAGTTAATTTGTGTACAGCTTGAACTTAATGGGGAAAGGCATTCTTAATACCAATCAACTCCAAGAGGACTGATGCAAACGACAATTTTCACCGTTAAAGCTAGCTGCTATATCTCAAGAAATATTCCAAACTACAATTGATAAATAACCCTTAATAGGAACAGGCACGTATTAAAGTCTCTCCAAGAAGATGGGGAATAGAATGTTTATCCTATTCAGGCTGAGTGTCATGTCTCAAGAAAATAATGTGGAGATTTAGAAGAAGGAAAAGTATGAAGGTCGCTCTCAATGAGAAAGATGCTTATTAGGGTGTTGGCCTAGGAGCTCCTAAGTAATGCCTTTTGGTAATTTTAAAGAATATAATATTCCTTTAACTGTTATTACAGAAAGTTATGTGATATCCACAGCATATTGATTTTTATGTTTGCTTGCGTTTTGCAATTGCTAGTATTATGCTTGGGCATGATTATATGTACTATATACTCCTGAGAATGCTATTTATTTGCTGATATGTTTCATGAGTGTCAAAAACCTTTCAGTCTGATTGTAGAGTACATGAAAAAAAAGAGGGGGGGGGGGAGGGGGGGGGGGGGGGGAATACAGCTTAATTTCAGAGATTCTTTTGCTTCAGGTCGTTATAGTACGGCAAAGTTTCACAAAGCTGCTCATGAGAAACGAAAACGATTCGGGGACATCCACCGTGAGAAGTTTGGAGCCTTGGACATCGTGTTCTCTTTCCGAGCCGAGGACATGGAAACTGTCTCTAGAAACGAAGGACCTTATCCCAACAAGGCGGAATTCACCACCATTAAAGCCTACAGAGAATCTAGGAAAGAGTGGTATTCTACCATCGGTGTTATGATTCTGTACGTATTTAATGATGAAAAATTCAAAAGAATTTTGCTGTTTTTAATTCCAAGAATTTGATATATGTTATTGTATTAAATCTAATTGAAGGGCTCGGGGCAAGAATGTGATAGCCACATGATGTAAGTTTCAAGTAGGCCAACTTCCAACTTATAAAAAATATTTGTTGAATTTTTTAAAAGTATCATACATTCTACATTCTACAATACTAAAATCAGATATGTTTTTCTCCAAATGACATAATCCATTGTCATGTTTATATCAATTTTAGTTATGAGAAACAAAATTTTTGACCGAAAATCCTTGTGGCTTGACAGATTTCTGGTCCGAGTCCTTCAATTGTTGTCTGTTATTTATAACGGTTATCCATACTACACCCTTTGTGTACATTTATGTATCAAAGTACATCAGTAGTTACTCTAGTTTTGATACGATGGATACTATAAAAAATTATTTTTCAGTACATGAAATATGGAGGCCCATCTCGGTTATTCCCTATTCCAGACTGATTAGTCCATAACAAAACAAAATTGCAATCTCTATATGCGATAAATATGCTGTTAGTATATTGCACGCAGTTCTGCCTTAGCCCTGGCATAAGGGTGGTAACTTACTGCTTAATACCCAAACTTTACCTGCAATATACAAGTTGAAAGGCACCATGTCTGCGGACTCTCGCTGGTTAGATAAGTTTACTTTATCTACCAGTTTGTTGGCACTCTCAGATTCAATGAGATGACATCTGCCTCCATCACGGTTATTCCCTGTTCCAGTCTGATTAGTCCCTAACAGGGACGAAACTGCAGTCTCTGGATGGAAAAACCGGGCTGTCGGTACGCTGCATATAGTTCTGCCTTAACCCTGGCGTATGTGTGGTAACTTATTATTTTAATATTAGTAGTCTTAAATACTTGACATTACGTAAATTCTAAATTTGATTCGCAGGAAAGGCAAGGAGTGGCACGATTTGCGTTCCAAGACGCAGAAACACTTGATGAAGCCGAAAGCTATAGAAGCATACATGATCCCGATGCAAGATGTGGCTCAAGACTTCATTAAGAAAATCTTTTTGGCAAGAGATTCAAGCAAAGAGGTTCCCTACTTTCTTGAGGAATTATACAAATGGGCTCTCGAGTGTAAGTAATGTTTTGAACATTGAGCAATTTCTATTGAGAGATAGTTTGATTTGTTTGATGAGTCAGTACGCAGTAATAAATCGTGGTACACCAACCAAAAATATCTTTTCCAGTCTCATGAAATTTATCTACCGGGGATTCCTTCTCTCGTGGCTAGGTAAACGAAGTTTCCAATACTCTAGCAAGTGCTCCTTAAAAAAAAATTGTTCCTTAACATTTCTGTGCTCCTTAAAAAAAAGTGTTACTTAACATTTCTTGAAATAATTAATCATTCAGAAAAGTTTTCAATCTTCAGAATTGGTGAACTCTTCGGGTACATGATTGTTGATTGGTATAGCAGAGACCACCCTGGCGGTGCTCTTATCTTTAGTAAGACTTTCCATTATCATCTCCAGGATTGCCACTTAGCCGCTGGAAATGTTTTAGATTATGAACTAGGTCGTAAGGTGTACTGGCCTGCTAAGCACAAAAGTCGTATCTGCATTTTTTAATCGAAATTAAATTATTGTCACGAACGAGGTGGTTCTTTACAAAATATTTTTCCTATATGTAATGTTTTATGGTCGTTTATGAAAGTGAAATATTTCATAAAAAATTCTGAAGAAGTGAAATTTGAATCAAATGTATGGAGACGTAAAACTTTAAAGAGGTGTTTCTCATTTTCAGCTCAGCTACAGATACAACTGTTGTGCTTAGCACGGCAGTGTACTCCACCTGAACTAAATTCAAAATTGAGCATACCATACCTAGTCACATGCTAACTTCTTTGGGTATAGATAACAGGGAGGACCTTTTTTAAATATCCTCTTCTTGTTGTAGGTTTTCTGAGAACTTTTGAGCCCTTGAATCTAGTCAAGCCGGAAGACATCAACAACAACCGTAGTAGTCCATTTTTAATAACATTTAATAAGTATCTGCAAAATACCGAACAGAATTTATACTTGACATTCAATGAGTCAGTCAAAAAGGGAACAATTAGAAATTCTTGTAGTTTTAAGATACTAGCATTTTAAATTTTAATGTTATTCTTGAAAAATAATTTGGGATCGAATCAATATAGCAACGGAAAGCGATTTTGAAAGAGTTGTGCGGTTTACTTCTTTGCTATATCGAATATTACTCAAGTCTAATGTGCGTCATTAACATGTTTTTTTTTCCTTTGCAATTTTTGTTTGTATTATAAATTTATTGATCCAACTAAACAGAGAAATCTTGATCATATGATTTCAACCGATGTCTCTAAAACGGCACAACTCTCCCTTTCCCACCACCTCTAGACTCGTAAGTACTTTTCGTAAAATGCTTTTAGGTCTTCTACACACGAGTCAACTTAGTTGAATCAACTTTCGAAGGGGCGGTTATTAGGAAGTGTCACCTGGCAGAAAAGCGAAGGAACCGTCCAGCATCCTTCACACGACAGTAAACTCAACAGGCATACCAGGCACATGTGCCGCACCCATACTCCTCCCGATGAGTTGAATCAACTTTTCAGTTGATTTAACTCATCGGCACACTGCCAAGCGTTTGCTCTGCACACGAGTATAGTAGCTGAGAGTCAACTCGGTTCAGTTTTAACAATGCCATGGAGCAACTGCTCGAATAAATTCGGTTTATTATTAGAAAAGTTGATTCACTAAGTATCCTCGTGTGAAGACAACGAAGAACGCCAGTCAACTAGCTCGACGGACAACTTCCTCGAAAGTCGATTCAACTTTCAACTAGGTTGACTCGTGTGCAATAGGCTTTACTGCTCATGATTGCAGTTAAATTCTAGTGGCAACACAGAGCACGTTTTTTTAAACAATTAGTTTTGTTCTCACAAATTAGCCCATTGGTGCTCAATGTTATGAATGAAAATAAACATAAACAATTTACTTATAAACATGCAAGAAAGTTCTTTATCAGAAAGTTAATTAAAAAATGAATTAAGTCGGATATTTTCAGAATTTTTGACTTCCACTCAAGTACAGCGAAATGGCAAACATATGTTGGGGTTAGAATCTTAGATCAGGAATTAAAATGGAGAGAGCAAGTCCAATTATTGGCTTAGTAAAAGCTGACCCAAAGATCCCAAGTCACGTGACTCAACAACGACGAAGTTTTGGGTGAAACAAGCGAAAGAAACCTGATTTCTTTCAATACTTTGCTTTAAATCTGTCACGTGACTTGGAATCTTGGTTTCATGAATCAAATTCTTCACTCGCTCCATTTTATCTCTTCTCAGGATTAAGAATCGGCTCCATGGTAATAGAAGAAATTAAATTACTTCTAAATTCGCTTCTTAGTTGCGTTAGAAATAAATTGATAGCGAAAAATTGAAAAGTTAATCCAGTTATTATTCAAATTCTATATTTTGCCCTTTAATAAACGGAATAAATGAAGTTTCAAAATTTTAAGACATTATTTTACCACTTTTTTTATCATATCAGATGCTTTAGGCAAAATTGTGTTGTGTTCTGCTTTAACTTTAATTGCATTCATTTGCAAAAATAATTTATACATAGCTGAAAATATTTTTCAAATAGCTATTGCTGTCATAGGATTAGACACTAGGTTGGAATGTCTTCAGAAAGATTTGCCAAATGATTCTGATGGAATGAAGATGATTAATTCTGTCCAGACGCAATTTCATCTTATGACTGAACTGGAAGGTTTTGCTGGAAGTTTAGCCCTTTGGAAATATTTCTCTACACCCAAATGGCGAAAATTCACTCAAGCTTCTGATGTTTTCACAGAGTAAGTTAAATATCTCTTCATTACTGTTGCATACTGCATTTTCTTTTCAATTTCTACTAGGTGACAGTCAGCGATTTCCGATGGAATAATAGATTCTGTTATAGGTTCTGCCCATTTATGAATTTTTTTTTAAAAAATTAAGACGAACCATTAAAAAACGTCCAAATTCTTGTATGTTTCCGAATTTCAAATGTCTGAATTCAGCACTTTCTACCGAATAATGAATAGAGACAAAGAAATATCAACTTACTGCAATATATCTACCGTGTTTTATCCTCGTTCCAGACTTCACCAGCTTTTGAGATCAATAACTTGACTAAATCCGTCAGGAATTTGTTACAAAAGACTGCGCCTCAGCGACTTTCAGAGAAAATTTTATTAATACCTGTAAATGCAATCATAAGAACTTGAAAATGATTTTATAAGTTAACGGGGCTGTGGAGTTGGAGTCGTGTTGGTTTTGGGTAAAAAAAATTTTTATTAATTTTTATTGAAGCAATCTAGCAATTGTTTTTACAGACGACCAACTGGTTAGGTATTTGTGTAGCACTGCCTACTGATAAGAAAAAAACTACTTTTGGCAATCAGCTGGATTTATTATTTATGAAATTTTCTACAATTACTTACTACGTTCTTAGTTACAAAATAGCAAGTAAAATGATGCTCTGGAAAACAAAAAACAATTCTTTCCCATTGTGGCTTTATTGAAACAACAAAAATCACAAAATCTGTAATGGAATTAAAAAGTTGCTATTTATAAATAAAAATGACATTAATAGATGTCAAATTTGCAACGAATATTCAAACAGCAATTCATTCAAGGGATGTTGTTTAACATAACGAAGAGAAATTACCCCTTTTAATTACGTAAAAAATTTATTTATCTGGTTTAGTATGATCCATGAAAAAAACCCTCTTTTTTATAATTAGTTTTTCCTTACTTTCCGGAAAAATTATTTCAGAATCGCTTTCAAATACATCAATCGTGCGCTGGAAGAGCTGAAGAAGATAGACGGAACTGAAGAGAAAGAGCTGACTCTCTTACAAGCTATGCTCACCACAAAAGGATTGGATGTCTCCAGTGCCATGGTTACTGTTGCCGACATGTTAATATCGGGCATCGATACGGTAAGATTAAATAAAGATTAAGATTAGGAAAAATTTTCTAGTCGCCAGTAGTGAATAGAAGCAGATTAATTAACCACCACTCCTTTTTTCTAGGCTCCTTCCATTTCGTAAACCAAAAACCAAAACAAAACGAAGAAACAAATTAGCATTTATAATTGCTACTAAAACATAAAAATTATCAGTTTAACAGGGTTGCCAACCTTGGAGAAACAATTTGAGTGATCAAATTGTTATCTGTGATGATTTTGAGGAGCATTTTGCAATTTTGCGGAGCAGCTCGGTATTTTGTATAAAAATCAAGTTAAAAAAATAAATAAATAAACCTCTTATCTAAAATTCTTTTTGAGCTTTGATAATCATTTTAAGCACTAGCATAAGAATAATTATTCTTAAATTAATAACACTTTAACCCCGTAACTTTAAACACTATGTCATGCACTTTAAACAGTATGGCATGCTTTTAGTTTTGTTTAATTTTCATATCTACATTCCTAATAAACTAGCAAAATATAATAAAAATAAATTTAGTTTTTATAAAAATAGCTGGTAAGCCTGATCAAAATAAAGATTAAACGGGAAATGCGGAGCAAAATAACTTCTTTGCGGAATTTCGTTTTTTTTTTTTTTTTTTTTTTTTTTTTTTTTTTTTTGCGGAGCAGTTGCCAACCCTGGTTAAGTAAATGTCAATCTAATTAATTAATGGTATTAATGTTAACACAGGTGGGGTCGGGGACAGTGGCAACTGGGTGGCGATTGACATTAAAGTTTTTAGTTGGTATTTTTTATCTACCCGCCACGTTGCGAGTGGTGACTGCTAGACTTGATCCTTAAGAATCTTTACCTATTGATACGTGAAGAAAAACTTTGAGTACCTTTTTCTCCTCTGTTTTATCAACCGATTTTCTTCAATCTTACTTTGTTTAGTAGCTATTTATGAGTTTTAGTGTTAAAATTGACGCCATATTGTAATAAGGATTTAGGAAGACGTGCGGATAAACACGGGGTGCTAAGCACTAAAAATAGGTCTCGATTTTATGATAATCACTAACAAACGGTACCTGTACACTGTACAGTCGAGTCCCGACTTACGCGAGGGATACGTTCCAAGACTCCTCGCGTAAGTCGAAAGTTCGCGTTGTAAAAAAAGGTATTTATACAAATTTTTTTGAAGCATACGAAATTCTTTTAAACACCTATAAACGCCCCTCAAAACTGCTTTAAAGCATTCCTCAACTACACATTAAAGTTTCTTGTAATTAAGAACTATTTTTACTGTACTTAAAAAATAAAAAAGCTGCTTCATTCAACATAAAAAACTGTTAAGATGCACAAAATAAATGATCAATAGCAGGGAAAGACATAAAATGTCACGTACATCACTTATATTTATTGTCGTGCTACCGTCGACGTACTTTTCAGTTATTCAAGCATGTCGAATATATCTTAAACTTTTTTTTTGCAAGAAACTTTCTTTTCCTTTCCATCTTTACAAACTTTAGATGAAGCATTGTACTAAGGTGTTATTTCATCAACTTTAATATTTAGAAAGAAAAAAGAAAGAAAGACGCAGAGTGTTTATTTGATGCAACTAACAAAGCGATGCGTGGATAGTATGGGAAAGGGAGCTTCCACTACCTGTGACGCTATATAGGGATAAAGTATATTCACTATAACAATATTTAGAACCCAATAACGTAACCGATACTTCCTTCCAAAAAAATTCGTATAGCGGACGAGGAATTCGCGTTAGTCCTAAAATTCGTTACCCGGGAAAAACTCGCATTATAGCCATTTCGCGTAAGTCGAATCGCGTTGTAGCGGGAGTCGACTGTACTTACAAAATAGCTGGAAGTCTTTTTTCCACGTTACTCTCTCTCTCTCTCTCTCTATTGAACTATTGAATTCTTTTCTTCTCCATAAAATTGTAGAAACGTGAAATTGTTTTCTCTTTCAGCAAGTCAAGATTTTTGCAACTACAAAGCTAAATCACGATTTTAAAAATTTAGATTAAAGTTAAGATCATGAAGAAAAAGCTTGAATAAAATTTTGATAACAGTAACGAGAGTGTCCCGTTGACAAATTACGATTATAATTATGATTGTTCAAAAATGGTGGAATCAACTTTTCGGGAAGGTTTACCTGTCAACTAGTTGACTCGTTTTTCGTTGCCTGTCCACCAGGCAATTTAGCTGAATTAATGTGGTCATTTCCAAAATTTTAAAAGTATTTTTTTCTGAAAGAGCATGCTTAAAAACATAGGATCTGACCATTTTTTAAATAATTTGTTTATGTTTAATATTTAAAAAAAAAAATACTTAAATTGGAGCGCTTTCATTGTTTACGGCTTCTGCCGATGACATCACAAATGATGAAATGCCTTTCAGTGTTGCCATTCACATTGCAAAATATTTAATTCTCATCTTTACTCACGTGTATTGGCAACGATATGGTTGATTGTAAACGTAGAGCGCAATATTTAATTCGCTTCTTTATTATCATAACGTGGAACCGCGATAAAATGATGAGCCAAAATGCATCAATTGTGATGTCATCAAGACCACGCCTTGTTTGAAAAATCGGACATTTTTAAAAATTAATTAAAAAATAACTGTTGGGAAAATGAAAGTAATTTCTGGGTCCATGTTTTTTTTTTTTTTCTTTTGCTTATTCTATCAATTTCAGTGACTAAAACTTGTACTTTTGACTAAAGGAAACAACCCCATTCTTCATCTAATAAACCGAATTTATTCGAGAAGCTGTTCCACAACGCTGTTAAAACTGAACCGAGTTGACCGTCAACTAGTTAAGTCGTGTGTAGAGCAAACGCTTAGCAATCACCTGATGAGTATAATTAATTAAAAACTCATCGGGATGAGAATCGTAGCAACGCAACACCAGGCACCAGTTGACTGAGGTGTGAAGGATAACAGACGATTCCTTCACTTTTCCACTGCACTTCCAAATAACCGCTCATTCAACATGTGGTTTAACTAAGTTGCCTCGTGAAAAGAAGGTCTTAAAGTACAAATTTTGAATGAAATAAACTGTCTACAAGCATGCAGCGAGCTTTTTCTCTCAGAAAGAGATACGAAAGGAGTTATCCAAGCATTTTATTGCTGATTTTTGTAATAGCACAGTGTTAAAAAAAAAATCCTGAAAATTACTGGCATCCATGTCATTAGTAACTTTTACCATAGAATCCTGTCTTACAGTAAGAGTTTACGGTAGAATAAGTGAGAGCTAAAAAAAACGCAAAATGCGAGCATCAGGTTCGATCTCGGGACCTTCGTATTGGCCGACGGCTTTGCTGCCCTCCATACGAGTTGGAACACACCGAGTGAGGGGAAATACGGAGTTATGGGCTTCGCACTGTTTGTCACGTGGTGTATCAATCGGTCTGCTCCTTTATTTTGTTCTGCACAATTTACTGTACTTTTTTCTGTACTGTAAACACTCCATTTTACAATAATATTTACCATAAAAGTTTCCTTAATTTTTTAGCTGAACATGTTCTCCTTTATGAAATTTTAAAACAGTAATGATGTAATTCAACATAAGGGTGTAAAAAAAAAAAGAAACTAAGAATATGTTCCATCTTTTTCTGTCAATAAATAATTGTCAAAAAACCACTTGCTACTTTTTAAATCTTATTTCTGTACACGTTTGAAAGAGGAAAAAATGGATATTGAACGAAATATGCAAGAAACATACTTCAGCATTTAATTAAAAACCGTGAAAATAAAAATAACTTAATTTGCATGTTTAACTCCAGCTAAAATGCAGAATCAATTACATTGATTTGAAATATTTTGTTCTTAATCTGAGCTCCTCTACTTGAAATGCTGATCAGAAATTGTTTATTATGTAAAGTCAGCCTATAACTAGTATATCATTCTACTACAATGCCAGTTGTTCAAAAATTAAAATAAAATAAATGAAATAATACAAAACATGTGATACCGAAACAATCATCAGAAATATGCAAAATGTTTATGAAATCTGCACATTAGCAACAGTTGGGAAGGTACAAAAAAACAAAATATGATTTCAGATTGATGAAAATTGTGACATGTTCTATTATCGTTTAAATACTAGTCACGAATTCCAACAAATAAAAGATAGGAGTAGATAGAATGACGGGTGAAAAAGAAAAAAAAAAAAGATAAGAGAAATATATGCATAAGTAAAAGGATATAAAGTTCCTGAACAGCGCTTTTTTAGTTTAAAGCAGAAAATAATAAACACTTGAATTCCTTTTGGCGTGAAAAACATGAGTGAGTGAATGAAAAGGACGATACAAAGGTTATTAGTATATATATACTAAATAAAAGAGTAAATAGGCACTTGTTGCAAAAGCACTGCATATGGGATACTCGTGGTTATTCTTGTCATAAAGTTAAAATCTAATAGAAAAAAATATGTTTTTTTTTTTTTTTTTTTTGAGCAATCACATTGTTTATTGCTCTCAATTGAAGGGTTTTGAAGTCCTACGATTTTATTTTCCCCCCGCCTCCTTCTGCAGCACCACGGTCGACCGGCCCCTCCCGATGCTGCTCCTTTAGCGAAACCGTCTCCAGGTTGCGTCCATATCCTACACACACACACGCATACATACTCAAACGCATGCTTACACACATGCATGCCTACACACACACGCCTACACACACACACGAACGTCTACACACCCAGACACGCGCACATACACACGCACACACACACACACACACACACACACACACAACGCATGCGTACATACGCACGCATACGCCTACACAAAGACACACACACCTACATACACACACGCATACACCTACACAAAGACACACACACCTACATACAAACACGCACACGCCTACACAAAGACACATACACCTACATACGCACGTGGGTGCCTCCAAACAAACTCGTGATTGCGAAAAACATAATTTAAAATCAAGATGTCAAAATTCAAATTAATTTTCTTATTTATTGTTTTTTTCAAATTTAATTGCTATCATTTATTTTTGGTTAGCTAGTTATTGATAAATATGCATTTTACACAGCTATATGTATGAGATGTATATTCATTAAAATAAAAGATTCTTTAGTACCTATTCTCAACATTTTAATTGAAGTTGCTCATCACCTACCTGTCCTCTCAATCCTCTTTTTTTTTTTTTTTTTTTTTGAAAAGTTTAAAGAATGCACCTCCTGATATTTTTACTACTACAGCACTGATTAAAACTTCTACTTTGAGAGTATTATCGATTTATAAAAGTAAACGTTCTTTACAGCGTTTAGAATGTTTGTTATTTTTCTCCCTGTAGACTTCACACACAGTCGGTTTCCTTTTGTATCATTTAGCAAGAAATCCAGACAAGCAAGAAAAACTCTATCACGAAGTTTTAAAAGCCTTCCCAAGTAAAGAAAGCAAAATGAGCCCAACTGTCTTTGCAGAACTAAGATATTTAAAATGCTGTTTTAAGGAATCGCAAAGGTAATTTTCAAAAACAAAAAAACCCTAAACTCACTTAAATTATTTTCATCATCTCACTTCTTATTTCTGAATTTTTGATGTGTTTTCTTATGACGTCTCTTCTGCATATTTGTAACAATTAAAGCAAAATTTTGAATCAAATTATTCAAAAGTTTTACTCGCGTTATCAGTTTTGCTTGAAATTCCACTCGAAACGCTAAACAGCGTATTCTACACTACCAACACACATATTTATAACGATTTTTAAAATCCTGTTTTAAGGAATCACAAAGGTAATTTTCAAAACTAAAAAAACTCTTGAACTTACTTAAATTATTTTTATCAGCGAACTTCTTATTTCTAAATTTTAAATGCGTTTTCGTATGCCGTCTCTTCTGCGTATTTGTAACAATCAAAGCAAAATTTTTAATTAATTCATTCAAAATTTTTACTCTCATGAAATAGGTTTGAAATTCCACTCTAAACGCGCGCTATTAATACGTATAACGATTTTGTTTATTATGGAAGAATAATGAACAAAATTGCCGACGTTAGTGGAGCCACCATTTTAGTGGATTGCCAACATGAAACTAAAAATTTATTTTCAGAATATTTTTATAAATATACTAGAAAATCGACCGTCAAGGTATGATGGGTGAAAATTGCTTCTACATTTGAACGAAGCCATTGCCTATTTGGTGATATTTTGATAGTTGAAATTGTATCCCTAACTCCAGTGGATGAACCCTAAACGCATTCATTGTTGACCTTTTTTTCGTTTCTTCATTCCCCTGAAATGACATAGTCTTGTCAGTAAAACAGTCAAGTTAGCGGATCGAGTTCAGCCTTGTCACAATAAAGCCTTTCCCTGCATTTTAAACATAACCAAAACATATTATCAAATTACCATGCTGTGGCGCGAGTTTCATCTCGCGCGTTACTCGATCATCGGCTATTATATATGTGAGGATAATTTGATATTTTTCTAATTGTATTTTGATCAAACAGATAATATTAGTTGATACCCTGATTTTTTAAGGCATTGATTTTCTTCCCTATCAGTAAATTATTTGAGTGCCATTTATCAACACAATAGAATAGCCTCGTTTATCCGGACTAACTGGGACCAAAAGCAATCCGGATTAACAAAATTTCGGATAATCCGAGTAGTATGGATGATAAACAAAAGAAATCCTCATATAAATAATAGCCGATGATCGAGTAACCCGCGTGTTTGAACAATGAAACTCTCGCCACGGCATGATTATTTGGTAACATGATTTGGTAGAGTTTCACATGCAGGGAAAGGCTTTATTGTGACATGGCTAAAGACTATAATTTTAGGACAATTAAGAAATGTAAAAATGGTCAACCATGACAGCTATCTACTGGAGTTTAGGGTTAATCCACTTGAGTTAGGGTTAGAACTTAAACTTTCAAAATATCACCAAACAGGCAATTGCTGCGTTCAAGTGCAGAAGCAAATTTTCACCCGTCATACCATGACGGGCTAGTTTTTAAATAAGAAGACGTACCGCTCATCACGACAAAACCCCATACTTAGTAACAAAATTACGCGGAATTATCTGAAATGTTTTAAAAAATATGAAAAAAAAAATTACAGCGTTTCTTAACATAGAATTGGTTTACTGTGTTCTGTTTCAAACACGTGTGGCGGTCGAATAAAGCATGGTAATGCAAACACATGATTTTTAACAACTCAAAATAAAAAGTAAATGTATAGTGTACTTATAGATACATTCTTTCAATCGAAACAAAACTAAGCCAAAGGAATTGCATTAAGCGGAAACTACTGTACTGCAATAATGATTAAATATAGTACAATAACAACAACTTAGTATGATGAAATAACTTAATATGATGACAACTATTGCAATGATAAATATTATTTTAAAGACAATACATTGAATTTAAACTTTTCGATATTGTTTAAAATAGGTAATTAAGATTTTATGTCATTTATAAAGCTATAATTTATTTGTTTCCTTTCCTAGATTGCATCCTATAGTAAGTGGTTTAGCTCGAGTATTAGATCGTGATGTGGTTCTGAGTGGTTATAGAGTTCCTGCAGGGGTAAATAATGTTTATTTATCTAATATCATCATATATGTCTGTGACAAACTACATCACTTTCGCATGAATTTACGCCTAATATGCATGTTTATTTGTTTGAGTCCTTTTAAAATACTCTAGACTAGTGGTACTCGCACGGCTTTGCCCGTAATAGAAAATTAAAAGGTCTTTTGGTTCGCCTATATATTTACAATTAATGTATGGTGAATTTTCTCACCAATTGGCTTGTGAACATGTTACGGTTCCACGTTATGATAATTTCATAATTTACTCGTCCATCTTATGATAATTTTGTTCTTAAAATTGGAATAGAAAAAGAACCACGTCGAATTTTCGAAAAATCGCTTCGAGCTGCGTACTCCCATGCTACAAACTAACTTTGTGCCAAATTTCATGAAAATCGGCAGAACAGTCTAGGCGCTATGCGCGTCAGAGAGATCCTGACAGACAGAAAGGGATCCGGACAGAGAGACTTTCAGCTTTATTATTAGTAAAGATAGCATAGAAAATTTAAAACTGTAACTAAATAGCATTATGTTGTTTGAGACAGTTAAACATTATTGAAATTTTAATCCTAAATATGGGGCAAAACGACTAATTGCTTATTTGAAAGTAATTTAATTGTAGCATGAAAGCAAAAACAATTCAGAAACGTCGCAAGGAAATAATGGGCGGCTAACGTGCCTAACTTCTGCCAGTATCGCATCTTGCAAAAAACAGGAACTTTTTCTGCTAAAAGTTAGTAATCTTCCTAAAATTTTCCTGGAATCTTTCTGAAGAATTCATAAACTTTCCCAGCAAAAAACAGTCATATACCAGGAATTAATCAGGAAACTTCATAGAAAACTTAGGTAGGTATAAAACAAAGCATCTTGCCTTTATAAATTAATCTCGAAAAATATCTGTATTCGGCAAATTTTGTCTTACGAATCGGTAAAATTACAATCACTCGGCGAACTTATGAATTTCATTCGGCAAAACTATCATCATTTGGCACATTTTGTATGATGATTCGGCAAAATTATCACCATTCGGCAAGTTTTGTATGACGATTCGGCAAATTTTTATAATTCAGCAAACTTTGGAATTCCATTTGGCAAAATTATCATCATTCGGGAAATTTGGAGTTCCATTCGGCAAAATTATCATCATTCGGCCAAATTTGGAGTTCCATTCGGTAAAATTATCGTCATTCGGAAACATTTGGAGTTCCATTCGGCAAATCGACACTTTACGCCCTCCCAAAAATTTAAATTCGGGGCGCCTTTTAACTACGAAAGTGATTATTTTCGATCGGAATTTTTGAAGTAATTCCATTACATCAGTTTGAATCACTGATGTATTTCTAAAGTTTTTCAACTATCATTTCAGACTATGATTTCAGTTATGCTTCAAGAAATTTATCGTAGGGAGGAATATTACAAAAAGCCGTTAGAATTTTTGCCAGAGCGATGGTTGGCGAAAGACAAAGATTTCTATCCATTCTCATTTTTGCCATTTGGATTTGGAAGACGGAGCTGTATTGGCAGGAGACTAGCTGAAACGGAAGTGATAATTCTTACATCAGAGGTATTATTTAATTGGAAAATTATCTACTTTCTATACAGTTATTCAGAGCAAATTTGGTTCTCAATGTCTCCCCTTTTAACCGCTCCCTTTATATTTTTATAGGGTATTGCATCTATTACATAAATCTGAAGAAAGACTCATAAAGTATTGTATAGTTACCCAAAATTAGGTAATAATACCAGTAAAAAAACTATCTGAAATGTATTCTTTACCTCGCACAAAGAGCTTGCCTCTTTGGTATGGTTACATAAGATAGCTTTGAACTATGTGAGAAATGAGATGTAAAATAGTAATTTTATTAAAAGTACAGCAACTTACCAAGAACAAAATTAAAGTTTAGTATGTTTAAAAAACCGCACAGTTTTTATTTCATCGCATTATGGGATTTCTACAATTTATTATATTTTATAGAAATTACAATGTAGGGCTCAAGTATTTCAACATCTTCAAACCAGCACCATAAAGCAGCTTTTAATAGAAACTTCAGAATTGTTGGATTGTAGAACTAGCTGCTTACTGTTGCCAACTTCAGTTGTAAAATGAAAAGCATAGAGCAATTATTATAGTCTTGCCGGCATTAAGCTTTCTACAGTTTTTTCGTGAAGGTCAATATTTTTTCGTGAAGGTCAATATTTTTTTCGTGAAGTTAAGTGGTGCAAGTTAACCCACACGGTTCAAAATTGCCCGAAATGACTGCAATATATTTAAAATTATTTTAAGATGCTTTTAGAAATAGTTTTCAACAAAAAAAAATTACTGCTTTGTTACTTTAAAAAAACTTTTTTATTTAAATATTTTTATTTTATTTTATTCTTTATTTCTTTATTTATTTTTTATTTATTTATTTATTTTTTGAAGAAGAAATAAAAAATATTTTGGTGCTCACAAGGACAAGGGATAATATAGATATACTGTATAACCCTGATTTTGAGTAATGCATACTGGTATATGTTTTCTTTATAAACGTAAGAAATAGATGTGTATGAAAAACAGGAGAATGACAAGGAAATAATAGAAATTCCTTTTAATCTTTTAAAATATAAGACGAATGAACTAGATACGTTAACGAAGTTATTGTCAGAAAAAATTACGAACTGGTTTCTAGAAGTTTCCTTTTATCTGTCCAATAAATAATTGTTCAAAAAAATACATTTATGAAAATAAATAATCCAAAAAAAAAAATATATATATATATTGATTTCCAAACATCTTGTTTCAGATAATGCAAATGTTTTTCATCGCAATCAGGAGAAGTCAGAGATAAACTTATTTCATTGCTCTTGTGCAATTTTTTAAACTAATAGTTATAACTTTAAAATTTTTCTTTGTTTTAGATAATCCGAAATTTTCGAGTTGAGTATCATCATGAAGATATTGATATGATGACTACATTGGTTAGTACACCAGACAAACCACTGAGATTTAACTTCATTGAAAGATGAGAAGAACGAAATTTTGGATGTAAAAGGAATGATCTTCGATTCAACTGCAGATTAAGAATGTACTTACTCATGCGTGTCTGTCAACAACCTTTGTCCAAAACGTTTAATGACATTAAAATTATTGTAAACATAAACAGTGGTTCACATTGTTTGGAATTTTTTTCTACATTTTATTTTTACAGCTTTGTGTTTCATATTTGTTTTCCTCAGCTATTTTACTTCAAAATACAATACTGTAATATCACCGATATCCAAAGAGAAAGAGAAAGAAAGAAATGACAATGAAAGAAATGAAAGAATACCTCACTTTAGGGAAGACTCACTGACTTTAGGGAAGCATATGCTTTCAAAGTAGGGTAACGGCACCAGTGGCAGACATGCTTAAGCCATCGTTCTCAGGTTAACTCAATGTTTTAGGCCTTTTAATGTATTCTGAATTTTTAAACTATTTTTCTCTCATGCAACTACATCTCATCTAACGTTTGGTTGCGTCCAAGTTAGTTAATTCTATCGTCACAAATTCTGTAAATAGTAATTATTTTTGTGATTAATTTGTCGTAATCTAGCTAAATTTAGCGTTTATTAAATTATCTTTCATCTAAAATTATTGTAGTAATGTAACCTGTAAATAGTTTCTTGTAATGAGTATACAGCCCCCGTACATTCGGCTAAAGTATACGGTCCCCTCATTTCTGAATGATAAAATTTGTGAATGGAAAGAAATAAGAAAGTGGTAGAACGGAGTAGGATTTTCTGGAATATCTGAGAAGCTCTCTTTCGATGTTTATAAATAGCCGTGCCGCGGAATAAAAAGTCAGTCTCGATTGAGAAGTTGTACTGAGAGTGTATTAGCTCTGTTTATTGCGAGGCATTTCGCTGTGTTGTTTTGCGTATTTGGATGTAAATACGTGTGCCATCGTTGAGTATACGGTGTTAATTGATATTTACCTATTTGCTATGGTTATTTAGCAGTTGTTAACGAACTTTCTTGTGCATAGCTGTAAATAAATCTCCTGTGTTTTCTTAAGAACTGTGTCGTCATTTCAAGAAAGTTTGAAGCTGCATGGAACTCGTAACACTATTTTTATTTTCTCAATTTCGAAAAAAGGTCCAATCCCCAGTAACAGACACCGAAAAATCTGATGATTCTTAGTAACTGACAGGATGCAATCTAAAAACAATAATTTCAAAAATGACATGAAAATACCCAAATTTGAACATATCGCGAGTCAAAATGGCTCCAACTATGTGGTATTCAGATTTGAAACATTCAAATACTCAAATCAATATATGCTCATTTTTTGAAGTATTTGTGCTTATTTTTGAATAAGTAATAATTTCAAAATTGAGTATTTAACCGAGTTATGTACTCATTTTTCAGCATTAAATAATTCAGCACACTATTTGAAAATATGGATACTCATATTTGAAACAAAAATTTTCAAGAAAATTTGAAATCATGAATGTACTCATTTTTGAAAACTTCATTTTTCTCAGTGTGAGGAAAAGACGTTTAATACATAAAATTCCCTTTTTCTCTTAAAAATGTGCAAAAGTTCTTCATTCTTCAAATTAAAGCCTTATTAAATTCAAATGAACTTGAAACATCAGCTGACCTCGGGGTGTTTGTTGATAACCTTTCACCACTGCCTTTTAAATTTCAACTGGCTCATAAAATTCACTGTGATAAACACTAGATGGTTGCACTGTACTCATGAGCCACAACAACATCAGTTTTCAATTCAAATTCTTATTCTATATCTAAACTGGTGACGGTCTGTTACTGGACCCTTGTCTGTTACTGGTGACCCCCTACGTCTTGCATGAACATATGAGAATAAATAAACTGCTTCATGCACTTTTCTTTGTTAAAACTGGATTTTTTTTTTTTTTTTTTTGCAATATTTTAAAATTTTATATGCTGCATTTCTTTTCTACTTTCAAATTCTTTGTTTTCATGACTTAATAATGTTATCCATCCACTATAATATTAAAATCTGTTCGCGTCCGTCTGTCTGTCTGTCTGTCTGAAGATCGATCTTCTCGAGAACCGCTGCGAATCGAGAGTCAAACGAGATACCGATCAATTCGAAATTTTCCAAAGAAAACAATAGGAGCAATCTCGTAATTGTGCGACTTTAATTAGCGGAGATATTAATTAAAACGTTAATTAACATAACGTTATTCAGGAATTTTTATTTCTTTCCTGTTGCCATTTTACATATGCGTGAGCAAGTAACATTCTAATAATTGTTTTAAAAGAGATTTTTTTTTGACTGCTGTCCAAATCTTAAAACAACGTTTCCATCTAGAATTTCATTTTAAATTAGTTTAACATGGGTTGTCCTATTCGGACATAGCCTTTATTTTATCGTCTGTCCTTTTTTTATTTTTTACATTCAACGTTCTTAACTCTTTTCAGCATATGAAAGTTGTTTCTTTAGCTATGTTTATTGATTGTCGTGTAAGTTTATCATTCACTGGCCTCATATTTTGGTACACTTAGGATGTGCGACTAATTACGTTTATTTTGTTGGACTTTTTCCTGTTACATGAGTGAGTTTTCGAATTGTAATAACTCTTTTTCCTGCCTGTTTCTATTTTTAAAATACAGTTTATATCGTTAAAAGAACATGCTAAATTAAGATTGTTTGGATTTCTTTGTGAAACAGAGTTGAACAAAAAAGATTGTTTTTAAGGATTTTAACTAAAGCTAAATTGGAATCTGATGACTTGGTATTAAATTAATGCTTATTGGTAGTTATTTAGTCTTGGTGCTTTAGTTTCATGTAATCAACCAAAAAGTGTGTGTCATTTCATGTAAAAAGCTGATTGTAATTGTACATAAATAGTTCAGATATAGTCTACCAGATGTAATTCATTTTAACGTGAGCACAGATTATAGTTGATAATGCATATATTTTCATCTTTTGTGTGAATTGAAAATACTCATAACTTGTATCATTGATAACTATGATTAACGTTAAAGAGATTTTTGACAAAAATATGCTCTACTGGTGTTTTGCAAACCTTGCATTACGCATATTTATTTACTACTTAGCGCTTTAGAAACTGATGTCTGTCAGAGTAATACAAAAACATCAATTGGACATCTTTTTCATTTTTTAAGTAGCCCGTGCAACGCCGGGCACGCAGCTAGTATTTTATTATTTTTTAGCAATTCCCTCACAAATGGAATTTAAAATCATGATTAAGTCTTATCATTTCCCCAGGGTGAGTTTTAAGCAGAAGAGAAAATATGATGTTGACATTAAATTTTACTGAAAGGCTATTGCTGGGAGAAAAATAGGACTTTAAACGCTTATCTTAGCTATAGTTAGAAGACATTTCAATGCGAAATGAATATCAAACAATTTTAATCTGTATCAACTTAATTAATGATGCAGAAAACATTTGATTTTGGGATTTGAAAAAAGTCAGATTGTTAATAGTGCGCGGAAAAATTAAAGATGACATAACAAGTAAATAAATGTAGATGTAGAAAATACACATTTTTGTTGTGTTCATAACTGCAGCAGTATTAAATTACTAATCCGAAATTGTTTACATTAAAAAGCCAAATTTGCACGAAATTATGAATAAAATGTATTGCAGAGTTTTATACAGTATGTGTGCGCAATTTATACTTTCAAAATTTATACGACTTGCAGTTCTAATTTTATTTAAAAATCCTTGTTGTATAATATTTTTTTTTTCATAACACATGATTTCAGATTGACCATTAACCCCCACTCTCATCAAATTAAAATATATTAATTTTGATACTCTAGCATTATTACTATTCTCCAATTATTAAATTTAAACCTTAGACTTTCTTTTCTTGTTAAAATTATGCAACTTATTATTAAGTTTTCATGTTTTTTAAAAAATATATTTTGATCAAATTAAAAAATAGAGGGCAAATATATAATTAGTAAAATGTTATGTTTCCGAATAATTCAACGACTATCTGTCATGAAGTATGAAAATGTCGCTGGAGTTGTTAAAAACAAACTATATAATTTATTTTATTCAAAATTTACCACACTATTTACTTAGTATATATTGTTGTCGACTGACTCTTCCTTTAAAAATAATTAATTATTTAGAAGTGAATAAAAATATGAATACAAATTTCATTAAAAATATAAAAACCCAAATGTAGAGATGAACTGTAAAACTTATTTGAATTGACAATGTCGTCTGGTAATGAAAATAAACTTCATTTGAAGTTCGCGGGTTTCAGTAAGCAAAATAGGACTTCTTAAAAGCAACTTGTAATAGCAATCCTTCGCACAATTCCTTCGTTCAATTCAGTGATGTTGATTTTCCACAAATTTGATTTCCCCTTTTCTTTTCCTTTTTTTCCATAATTTTTATAGATCTGATGTACTGCAAAATAAACTTTTTTCAAGTGTCAGTTCTGATAAGAAGCGATAAGTTTTTCGCGCTTTTTCATTCCGCTTTTGTTATAAGTTGATATGTGTTTACGTTTGCAATCGCTAATCTCTCTTTTGATGAAAAGTTTGATGTTTCTCTTTCCAAACAGTTAAAATAAATCGCATATGTGTTTTATCATTAGTCAAAATCATATTTCCAAGAAACACCACGGCATTTAAATGGAACTTTAACACATGTAAGTTAACTATTTAATCAAAATCTACTCTTAAAAAATTTCCAAATGGCATGTAATTATTCGAATTTTACATTCTTTTGTTGTATTGGGGAATGAGAGGTAAAGTGAAATAGTGGAGCTAAGTTCAAGTGTTAAATATTTTCACCGATTGCGTCGCCACCTATCGAGCAATATTTGATCTATGTACTAAAACTTATAGTTGATTCCAGTCAAAAAATCTAAGGATTGAGATATTTTGAAATTCGAATCATTTTAAAAACTGGGTACACATTTTGTAAAATTTTATATATTTATCAAAAATATTTTTTGATATTATAAAATGGACGAAATTTTTTTAATTAACGTTTTAAGTATTTATTGAGATCTACTAATGTGCAGTACTTATTTAATTAACATTAGGTATGTTAACTAAAACTTATCTTGTTGACTTTAAATGTTTAATTCCCGCGTTCTGCAAAGTGAAATAGTTTATTTCGTTTACTTATTCATTCGTTTATTTGATCACTTATGTATTCATTCATTAATTAATTATTTTATATTCTTTCATTTATTAATTCGCTTATTTATTAACTCATTGAAAGTGCAAATTTATTGTCAAAACAATAACTAATGTTTCAACACAAGTTTTATTATAAAATATATTTTCTTTCTTCTTGTACTGTACTTTTCGAAACAAATTTCCAATTGTTCAGTTTGAAAAACGTAAGTTATCTTAACCATTTCACTTTCCCCCACATTCCGGCTACTAGAGGAGTTTGACGACAAACTGATCTGTTCATGTTCATGTATTTTAATGATATGTATACTTTCCCTACCATTTGCATAATGTACAAAAATTTGGAATATTTCTTAACCAGAGTAAAAATAAGTTATCGTTTATGAAATCGAAAATATACGGTGGCAAGAAAAGCACAGTAAAATTTTCAATAAGAACTTTGAAAAAGGAAAAATTGAGATTTTATGGCTGCAGTAGTAAGTTTTTACTTTGAGAAAGAAAAAAAAAATACAAAAAGAGAAACAAATTATTTCCGACTGAATTATGTCAGACCAAGCTTAATATGTAATGTTTTGGTGTGGTAATCAATGTTTGTTCGTAGGCAAGCGTTCATTTTATTTAAATTGGGAGAATAACATCAATGAAAAGTTCATATAAAGAATAAACAAAATATTAAACCATAAAAAATATAATAATTAAAAATTAACAATTTAAAAAAGGGGCGCAAGCTATAAGTTGGGTACGGGTGCAGTATACACTAGTTACGCCCCTAGCTGCATTATAGAATAATTGTATACTCTGAATTTCGATATTTATTGGTATATCATTAAGATTTCTTTTACTTTGAAACAACCATGGTTTATAACGTCAAAAGAAACGTAACTATTGTAAAACACTTTATCAAAAACCATACTAACTGTTTCAAGTTCTTTCACATTACTCCAGTAAACAGTTCTATAAAATCTAATTTAGAATCAATACATTTAAAACATATGGATTTTTGGATAATTTGGGTCTCTTTTTATTACAATATGCTGAATTAGCAGTTCTCATGAAACCTTAGATCAGTTACTTAAAATTTCTTTTAAATGACTATTTTAACTAATCACCAACAATTGGCGGACATAAAAGTCCTCAAATGCTTCAATGTCAAGTACAGCATTGTTTATATTGTTAAGTAATGTCACTTGAAAGTCAAAAAGGAAAATATCAGGCATAATTTGCTAGTTTAAATTCACTCAATTTCATGCTCTAACTTTCAAATTGTCTTGAAATATTAAAATAACTGCTTGAATTTCTGCAAGTGTCAATTTTAGCTGGTTTCTATTACTGTATATTTTCATGGATATAAAAGTCACCATGTACGTAAGATAAATGTGTAATGTATTGATGGGCAAAACTCTGACAGGAGGATTAAAATGATTGACGACAGGGGCAAAATAATAGATGCACCGGTAGAAAGAGAAAAAAAAATTCTCGAAATAAAGATTCAGAATTGATTTGAGGTTGTAAGGAACACAAACCATCGCGCGTGGGACAAGGAAATCAAAAACCCTTATTAGCAGTAAAAAGTAAGAAATAAAGTTTACTTTTGTACTGAAGTTATAAACAACATTAGATACTCAAATGGCTTGACATACTTTAAACATGTGCAGGGACGTAACTAGAGGGGGGCAGACGGGGCTCGTGCCCCGGGCGCCAGATTTTGGGGGCGCTAAACTAAGTAAATAATCGAATTAATTTTTGTAAAAAAAAAAGAACAAATTATTAAAAGTCCAAAAAAAACTCTCAGTGCGGGCGCAGGCAGAAAGTTTGCATGGTTTAATGTGGACAAATAGTGGTAAAGATACACGGAAGAGAGTGAGGTAATACAGCAGTAAGCGCAGTAAATAGCATGAAAGTATTTTCTTAGAGTGACTAGTACTTGTTACATCTTATTTAAAGAACCTTCCTGTCGGAGGTTGAATATAGGAGCAAAGCTATGGGAAGTACACACCAGTACGAAACAGCGGAAATGCTCAAATGTCATTTTTCTACAATTAAACACAATGGCGACGATTCGGGTGAACAACGGGAGGGGGGGGGGGGGGGGGGTCCCCCACACTTGTATGGTTTATTTATTTATTTATTTATTTTTATTTTTATTTATTTATTTTTTTTTTTTTTGAATGAAAGAATCAAAACTAAAAATTATAAAAAAAGCAGAAATGTCAAAATTTTCAGAACATAATTATTTGTTTTACTTTGTATTTCTGTTTATGAAACATTGTGTAGCACAAGCAGTAACTTTTAATTTATGTATTCATTGTTTAGATTTTAGTAAATCAATTGTTTTACTTACACAAACCTTACTTGTTCAATGAAACTATTAGCAAGTGTTTGTGACATCTCAAATTACTTTGAGGTAAATAATATAACTCATGTCTAAGTGTTTCTTTGGGGAAAGTTATTGTGTACAAAATTCATCAAAATCCTAATAAAAGCGTTAGTTAAGTTGCCAGATTTACATCAATTACCACTTATCTGCTCTCAAAACCAGCTCCAGCAAAAATTCTTAATTTTTTCCCCTTATTTATTTATTTACTTTTTTCATTCTTTTGCTGCCGTTAAAAATTCTAATGGATTTCAGCTGTCGCTTCACCCCCCCCCCCTTCCCCACTTTTAAGTTCCAATCTCTGCCTCTGATTAAACGTCATAAAGCTTCCAACAGTCTTCCTCTCATTTACGCCTCTAAGGGAGAATTGTTATACTGTTCCCTTGACCTAGTTTAGTTTACAATTTTGTCATTATTTAAGAAAAATCTCTCACTGTAATAATGGAGATTCAGTATAAAGTACGAGAGGATGCCCATTTTTCTTCAGAAAGTACTAAGGTTTTTTAGAGATAAATTGAGCTAAAATGAGAAATTTTAGACTTAGTTTGGTTATATTTTTGCCACACACACAATATTTTAAATATGCTTAAATCATCTACTTCAATTGATGTGTTAGAAATCAACTATTTTTTACAGCTCTCAAACTTCAATTTTGCTTTCGTACTTTTGAGGCATAATTATATTTATAGTAGAACCTCGTTTATCTGGCTCCCGTTTATCCAGATCTCCGGCTTGTCCGGATCAAATTTGTAGAGTTAAAAATGTATTCACTAAAATGATAAAGTCTAAACTAATGATAGTAAGAACAAAACTGTAAATGTGTCAAATATTCGCTTATTTTGATTAAATACACAACTGCTATATATAGATCGTACATAAGTCATCTAATAAACGAGACATATTTGGAGTGTCAGTTTGACACCACTGCAGCTGAACTATAAATGATCAAGTATTTGCGAGTAACAATTCTATGTAATTTTGTTGCAAAACATCGTTTTTTGCTGCTAATAATGATATCTCTTCTTATTTGTGAATTAATTACTGCTTATTGTCCGTATTATCCGGATTTTCGTTTATTCGAATTGCCTTTGGTCCAAATCAGTCGGGATAAATGAGATTGCACTGTAAATGGAAATAAACTGGAAAGAAGCTCACTGAAAACATGTAATGTTAATATGTTTAAGATTTGTGTTTTTTTTTTTTTTTTTAAGATATATATTAGTCGAAAGAGTTTTGATATCAAGTACATCGGGTATCGGTTTTTCTATTAAATATTTTTCAGATGTATACGTACACCAGAGGTGAGAGGAACGCGTGTCATTTAAAAAAATAGCTCTTGTAATAATTAATGTTTAACTATACAGATTGCGATAATTCAAAATGTGTTGCATATAAAATTAAGGTAATGTTTAAGGTTATATGTCCGTTTCGAGCAATTGTAAGTTGTTGGCTTAAAGTCGATATACTAAGTAGTAGTAATATTCAATTAATTTCAAGTGAGAAACAGAAACGAATAGCCCACTAAATGTTTCATCGGAGTTAAAATTATTTCACACATTATTGCGACACGTTGTTGAATACTGTTATTTTTCTAACGAATTTCTTCATAGTAGTATAATAAAAATATTGTGCGTTTATGAGGAGAAGAGACTTCGGAACGCCTTCCCGAAAGCAAAGCTAAGTTTAGCGCGGGGGTTATCGCTACCGCTTTCAATTGAGACAACCCTAAATTTGGCGGGCATTTAAATTTGTAAAAATGTCTTTGTGTTCTTTCCTTTCGTTTCTAGCTTCGCGTAATTGTCGTCTACGGGGAATCTATACTTTTTAAACTGAAAATTTCAGAACAAAAATATTGTATTTACAAAAAAAAGTAAGGTATTTTGTTTTCCGAAGGAAACATTTCTATTAAGGATAGGCTTTCTGAATTTTGAACGATATCCTTTTAAACACTAACGTCCTATATTCGAAATTACAAGTGCGCTGATGAAAAAAAAAAGGGGGGGGGGATAGGAAAACTTCATTGCCACACAGACTGTGGCATTGAAATGCTTAAGGGTTGCGTTCGTTTTGAAGACTTAATATCTCTCTCCATCTCCCTCTCCCTTTTCTTGAGGGGGGGGGGGGTGACTCAGTAGCTCTTACGGGTTGGGTCTTTTTGATGCATCTGTATGGATTGTACAAAATTTCAGATCATATAGAGCGGATATACAGTCAGTAGATCTACAGTAGCAGTTATTTTTGAAAAATGATGTAAACATTATTCGAACAAAAGTTGCATCCCCCTCTCCCCCCCCCCCCAAAAAAAAAACCTTGGTTGAACCAAAGGCGGGGACTGGGCAATTGTTACAGAAAGGATTTACATGTGAGAAATAAAAGTAAATGAGAAAACAATAAAAAAATCAATCTGAAATATTTAAAGCAATTGACTATTAAAATCAAGGCTGTTTCTCTAAGTATTGCATGAATATTAATGTTTAGAAATATGTAATAATTTGCGATGCGTTATAAAAAGTGTCTTTGGTTTGAATACTGTTTAAAATTATAGGTTCATCGGTTGGGCCGGCTTAAGAGATGACGACTACCCCCAGGGCGAGTATTTTCAAGGCGGGGGGGGGGGGGGGGGGGGTAACCAACTTCGTTTCTGGGGGGGGGGCAGATAACACTTCAGTACACAGTAACCTAACGTAAACACGGATTGTCCATAAAGGACGTTACACTTCACCTTAGCCTCTCCCCTCGTCACATCTCACGCAATGTTCGATGAACATATTGCTATAACGAACGCTTTTATTTGGACCAAAATATGTGAAGTCATATTTCTTATAATCCCCTCCTTCCCCCTTGAGACTAACTGTCCGAAGTTCATGAACCCCGAACCCTCTCTCCCTACTCCTTTCAAGCGTGACATCATTTGTGAACGACTCCTTAGGTTTGCTCTAAGTCACCAAAATCGCAGTAACAATTGTTTTAAGGGAAAAGACCGGCTCCCCCCTTCCTTCCTGGATAGCTCTAGTCATTTTATGATCCCCACACGTAACGCTGTTCCGTAAAAGTACTGGAAGAACTGAATTACTTTTAGAGTAATCGAAAAAACTTGAATAAAAAAAACATGTATATTTTTTCGTATTTACAAAAATAAATAGGTTAAAACAGTAACATAAAACGTTGTTTCAGGCACTTATTCAATTATTCTGTAGATAACCATATTGGCATGTGAAAAACTTTAATTTTTGTTTTGTTCCTTTTTTCATTTCTGAAGAATAAAAGCCATATTGGAAAAAAAAAAATAGTACTAAAGTATTGAAATGTGTTACACAGAGTGCAACTTACCTACTGAGGCTTCCAAAATTGTTCGTAGGCTTTAAATGTGTACGGTTAAAAATGAAGTGCCCAGGAATCGAAATAGTAGTTCAATACTTTTTCATACTGTCTCTACATGATTACATCAATTCAAGATTTTTTTTTACAAAATATTGACTGTTTGAAATGGGCCAAAAATGAGGTGACAGAGAAATATTTTCAGAAAAATTCGAAATTAAAGCTATCGTCTGTCGTTTTCTTTCTTTCTTTTTTTTTTTTTTTTTTTTTGTTATTTTTTCAATGCTGTGATAGTTAAAAAATCTTTTGGCGTTAATTTTTGCTTGTTCACTTTACAAATCTACGTATTATTTAAAAAATGACTCGTATTCGCAAAGTAACAACAAACACAATTCGAAAACGCATTAATTCTTCATTATATTCGAAGTAAAACAGTTCGAAATATTGCGAAAGTAGTTCATTTATCCCTAAGCACTGTGTAATATTTAATAAACGCTTTAAAGAAGAAAATCGGATCGAAAATAAGGTGAGAAATGGTTGACCAGCAAAGTTAACAATATGCGATTAGAGATTTATAATTAGAATACCTATGAAAAACCCACGTTTGAGAGCTGTGAAAGTTTCAGCAGAATAGAAGGAAAAATTTTCCTTCCAATTTCACCTGCAACTGTTCACCGTGTTTTCAGAAAATGTTTACTTAGCGTGAAAGACAGAAAGTTCAGGATTTCCTTCGCAAAATCAATGATAAATTAACCCAAAACGTATAGAAATACACTGCAAATCTTAAAATACTTTTAAGTCGAACAATTGTAGCACACCTTTTTTTCGGGAAAGAAGGTGGGAGGTAATTTCTTAGAAAATTATAGAACACTCGTCTTCTTACAGCGCGATAACGATGGCCAATTGCAACCTTTCTCAGTGTTGGTCTGAAGCCTCATCCCCAAAAGACGCATATAGAATCTTCCGATACCACGTGTTGGGGGCATGGCCAAGTCTCAACTAGTGAAAAACGGACAATACTTACAAATAAATTACTGAGAACTTTTCTGTTTTATTGTTTTCATTTTAAGTAGTAATTTTAAATTCGTATCTCGATATATTAAGAAAAGAGTAAGATCAAAGAAATTGTGAAAGGATGCCTGAGGCGAGCCTGCGTCCAAGAGACCTCAGAGCACCTACAGTCTTGAAATTTTGTACAAAACGACTTCGAGCCCCGAGTATATGCACCTGGGGTTGTTTATTTTAAATTTCAAATTAGTTTTTTAATTAATTTTTTAAGCTAAAATTTCACATAATTGCCTATTAAAGGGATGAAAGATTTCTCACATCCCGTAATACTTCCTGTTGTTCCAAAAAGATTTTTTTCTGCATCAAATAAAGCTTGTAACAGTTTTATCAATAAATTAAAGCAGCAGGTATTTGTTATTCTATTTTAGCGAAAAGTTCTAGGCTCAGTCCGGAGCTAAAGAGCAAAATATATTACTGGAGACCACGAACTTAAAAGTAGTTTTTCACAAACGTACAAAACTGCCGTTTTGCAATGCTCGGGAGCGTCTTTAGCACCTATAGCTGTGCAAGTTGGTACATTGTTAAAACCAGGAGTGCCACAGGGGTAAAGAATTTCACCCTAGGTTGAAAAAACAGTGCTGCGGGGTGAAACGGAGGCTAGGAAGTGTCGTCAAGGTGCTTTTGGTTCCTCAGTGGGTGAAAGACGTTAACAAAAGTGATTCAATAGGAGAGCGACTCATTGCGCAAGCGCTGTGACTAATCGTGCAACGACAACTTCAGTTTGAATGGCGAACGAAGGAAGTTGCAACGAAATTTGCTTTCACATTGAATGAAGTACAAAACTGAAAATTTCGTGGATTAATCTTCGAAATATCGCGTAAGTTAAGGCATTTGATCATATTGTAGCACTTAGAGCTTTCGAACATATTTAAAGTATGTTGAGAACTGCTTATTGTTCCGTTTACCTTATTAAATATTTCATATCTTGCTATTTATATCCTGCAAATCTGTTACCTAAAACTATCTATCAGTACTATCTTGAACCACAACATTAAAAATAAAAACGTTTAAATCAGCTGATAATTGAATTGCTAATTCCGGAATAAAAATGCATCGACGTGAGCAGCCAATATACCAATATCTATTTCTTCTCAAATGAAATAACTACGTAGTGGAAACGAACAAAGCAGCAAAGGCGGGGGGGGGGGGGGGGGGAAACCGCCTGAAAAGAAATCCTTCTCACTCAGCGTTTGACTCATGAGTTTCACATCGTGTTTTAGTTAACGTATCTTCCTTAGGCGTTATTGCATGAAGCGAATGTAGTTATCTACTCGTTTTTATTTTTAATCTGACGGAAAACTTGACATTGGAAAGAAAGGCTTTTAAATCAGTATTTATCTTGTACGCATAAGGATACTCAAATATCGAATCTTATACTAAGTATTGATATGTTACGCTCGATTAAAATTTTAAACGTTTATGAACGCTTTTATTTTCCCATGATTCTAATCTAATGTTACCTAATATTTCTGGTTGTTCCGACAAATGATTGATAACTACCTTCCCTATTCATTTTCAGTACGGATCATGCAGTAAAAGTTGTCAACAACATATTCATTACTGAGGAATCCAAGTGTGAATATAAGAAAGTTAGTACACGAACAGACAAATTAAAGTCATGAACACTTCTAAACTATGTTCGAAAGTTGAAATGCGATCAAATGCCTTCGTATATATAAATCAAAATAAATAAAACACAATTGTATTAAAAAGCGCAAACAACACGGGGGGGGGGATCTCTCTAGGAAGCAATAAAGGTGCCATTTTTCTCACCTAGAGTACCATCTTTCACCTACGGTGCACGTTGGGTGAAGGGAGCCAGTTTTTCACCCTTGCTAAGGGTGCAATTTCGGCTCTCTATCGGGTGTCGCTGGTGAACAAGCGTTTCACCACTGAAAGGTGCCAAACGCAACCTGTAGTTTTAACAGTGTACAGGTTCGCTTGGAACGCGGGAAAATGCTCTTCAAAGGGATTTTTTCCCTCAAAATATTTCGGTTATGCATATTTCTATCAAATTATTTCCAGATTTTCGGGTAGGAGTGGGCTTGTGTTCTAAAAATGAGCTCTCCACTTAAATTCTATTTTCTATAGGAGGTAGAGGAGAATTTTCACTTTGTTCGAAGCGGAGCTTGTACACTGTTAAAACTACAGGATGCATTCGGCACCTTTCAGGGGAGAAACGCTTGTTCACCAGCGGCACCCAATACGGAGCCGAAATCGCACCTCTAAAGAGGGTGAAAAACAGGCACCTTTTAAAAACTAGACAGCCGGAGTGAAAAAAAAAGGTTCTTCGGAGAGAAAAATGGCACCCTCACTATAGATTCTCCTCCCCCCTCCCCCGTATTGTGTGCATTTTTGAATACAGTTGTGTACTTTTTTTTTTTTAGTTTTGTTTTGATTTATGATATTCTACGTTTTGGACATTTTTCACATTGAACTCGGTATTGGAAATGATTAAAACATGTAATTACAGCATTTGATCATATTTCAGAGTTTTCAACATAGTTAAGAAGTGCTCATAGCGTTAATTCATCTGATCGTGCTCTAACTCAGTGTTTCTCAACCTCTTTTGATCCACGGGCGCGGTAAAAGCTAATGAAAAACTTTGCGGACCGGTGAAATCTTTATCATTTTCTTAAAGAATCATAAAATAAATAATATGAATAATAACTCTGGGGTCGTTAAAAAACATGTGAAAAAATTCAGGGTTCTGATGATTTTTTTTTTACAAAAAGTAATATTAAAAATTAATAAAACAATAAATATCTACCCCTTCACTTGTATCGAAGATCTGTCACAAATACGTTATAATTTAAAAACGAGTAATTATTTAAAATATGTGAGAAATTATACATTTACTAAAACTTGACGTATTCCGAAAATGCAGCATAGCTGTACTTATGGATTATTTAAATGATGAGCCAAAAATATTCAGGGATATTACAATTACGGAAAAACAAAATCGTTTCATAAACGTTAAGAGTACATAAACAGAGTAACAAAAGAAAATGCACATAAAGTTTTTCAACAGTTAAATAAAAAACCAAAAGAAAGTTCTAACGCTTTCGAGGACCGCTAACAGGAAATGATTCTAACACTTGAATGAAAAAGTAAAAAAAAAAAAAAAGAGCTAGACTGAGAGAGATTTTTTTTTCGCTAGCTTTATGTTATAATCTACGAAGCACAAGAAACATTTTTATTAAGGTTCTTTTGGTGACTAATAAAAGCTGTTTATCGAGTATTCAAGAAGATAATGACAAATATTTTTAGTAGCGTTTTGAATGATGGAAATTTCACGATAGTAATGGTAAACGGGAACTAGAAGACTAACGGTTACTGAAAAGCAATAAATGCACTTTTGAACACTTAACTATGTTTGAAAGCCCTAAAAGCTACAAAGTGATCAAAAGCTGTACTTACTTGTAATTTCGGATAATTAATCCTAGAAAAGTTGGGTTTTAATCCAATAGTGTACTTCATTCAATGTGAAAGACACACAAACGCAATCATCATTTGTCCGCATATTGAGGTGGTTGAATGTATGTCTAAGGCAAAAAGCGCATGCGCAATGAGTCTTTCTGCGATTGCATGATGTTCTGGCTCCTCTGCTCTATTTTCTAGCCTGTGTTGCACCTTCAGGCACTATGCTTTCACCTTAGAGGGAATATTTTCACTCGTCTGGAACCCCTGTTTTTAACAGTGTAACGTGTTTTTCCATCTGATTCTTTCTGACAGACGATTTAAATCTTTGCGAATCAAATAAGGTTGCGAAGCAATCTTCGGGGGTTGGTTTGCGTTAGCCAGCAGGAGGCAGAGCCACCTGGTAAAAAAAAAAAAAATAATGCAACAAGTTCTTAATCACTCTCTTGTGGAAATACAAAATATTTTTCCTTGAAAAACTTCGTATGTAAAATAATGAACAAAATATTTAATGATTTTTATCGACTATCGAAACTTTGAAAAATAAAATACAGTGATAAAATTGTATAAAAACTTATATTTACGTAAAAGTTGCATTTATAGGCTTATCAACATATGCAGCCTCCTTTATCACTGCCTAACTCAAAATTATATTTTAAAAAAAATAATGATTTTTAAATATTTCTTTTTTTTGTGTGGGGGGGAGGGGGGCGCCGAAACGAGGTTTTGCCCCTGCCCGAAAATGACCTAGTTACGTCCCTGAACAAGTGCACTAAAGAGGGACAAATATATACGTATTCGAAATTCTTATTGTAAATACAGGGCTAACATAAAAGAATATCCCGGGTTTTAAAATTTATATTCCATAAGCTATTACACTTGCCACTATAAATGATAAATAAAAATAAAGATAAACTGTCCAAGTTTTTTTTTTTTTTTTTTTTGAACGTAAGTAACTACATAAACGTGCACGTTGCACGTTTCGCATTAGCGCAGCCAGAAATTCCTTCTAGAGGGGGGTTTTTTGGTCACGACTGTCCTTACACGTGTAGTAACTACTGTACTAGAATTCGAACAAGGTTAATACCAAGATCTCTGGGGGGGGGTGTTTTTACCACTACAAAGGAGGGGGAACACTTCACTGTGCCACTAACGTTTCGTGACGCTGGACTGCCGTGCAGGTGATGATGACTTACCCTTTATGCATTTGCCAGCCAGATCCCTAAGACCATGTGATTTTTTTATGGGGTTTCTTCAAATAGTCTTTATACACCACCATTGCTGAGATTGCAAGAACTGAAAGATCACATATGTTTAACATTACGAGTCTGTGAGACGTGTGCCGCGTTACGAAATGTGCAAACATTGACCATTTGAGAGTGAAAAGAAATTTCGACAGTTTATCTTTATTTTTATGTATCATTTATAGTGCTAAGCGTATTAGTGTATGAAATACTAGCAAAAATACCTGGCGTTGCCTGGGTCAGTAATAATTGTGAGAAACAACCGCTATTTTCATTCGTTTTCTGTTTTAACAGAAAGAACTCAGAACACAACGTTTTGACGTGATTAAAAATCGAGCTTCTTCCTTACAAATAAAAGTAAAATAGCAATTAAGCATATAAAAACTTAAAGAATTTCCAAAATATGAACTAACAAAAATAAAGATCGCTTTTAAAAAAAATATGCGCTTTATTTATTTAATCAAATAGTACACATACAGACATACACAAAAAGCTCTCAACTATGTCTCCCTAAGTGTGCAAAATGTAAAGTTTTCAAATGTTTAAATGATTTTAAATTCATGTTTGCTTCCGGAGAAGCCTTGATTCAAAGTTTTCATTACGTTTACTATTAATATTGCTGTTGTAAAAAACAACCCATTTTTGTAACAATGGATTTTATATTTAACCAATTAATGGGTATATTACATGAAATTTACTGTTTTCCATCATAACTTTTTAAAACTAAGTTTTTTAGAAATAAATTCTAGCCTATGTTGATTCCTGATAATGTAGTTGTCTGTGGTAAAAAAAATGGTTAAAATCGGTCCAGTAGTTTTGAAGTTTACTCTATACATACTTACATGCAGAAGTAGCCATTTATGTATATAGATAAATTTTTAAGACCGGGAAATTATTTTATGCTATCTCTGTATATTAGTTTTTAAATACACTAGTGCACTTTGCTTTCAATTTTTATACTTCATATTCCAGAAAAAGGCAATATGCTACGCACGCAAAGCTTAAGAATAAGAGCTTATTCACGGAATAGCATTCGGAAACCCATTACCAGAGTGATCTCTTCTAGCAGAAGCAATTCTTCGTCAAATCTCGCAAGTCCTCAAGATGTCCAGCCTTCGTCAGCGAAGCCTTTTGAAGATATCCCTCATCTTCCAATTCTACCTTTCATCGGCACAGCATGGACGTTCTTCCCTATTATTGGTAAGAAACCTCAAAATACATTTTAAGCTCAAAGAAACTTTGTAGACTTGCAACATTATCGAAAGAACGCAAATGGAATTAAATTATTCCGAGCTTGCTTCTTATTTTCTGTGTTGTCTGTGATGTCTCTTGTCAGAGTTGCCCTATATGCTCGTGTTTCGCCAATCTCGGCTCCAATTCATTTTATAATTTTTTTATCATATAAAAAAATAATAATAATGCAATATTTTATATGAAGTATACCAAAAATGCGTTTAGATAGCTCTTTGATTTATAGCTGCAGTTTATATGGAAATTTCAATGTAAATATCATGTTAAATTGATAGTTAAATTAGAAAAATCTATGCAATGATGTTATTGCGTTGCTTATACCTGCTTTCGTGAGAAGCAAGATAAAATAATTAAATTCGTTTCCATTGCCTTTTTCTTATGTAAGACATAACGTCAACTGTTGTAACGGATCATATCAAATGAATCTTGGAAAAGTATGGGCTAGCGTCATAAATTTGCTCAAGTATTTCAAATACCAAGTACACATCATGCACAGATACAAAAATGACGACTAGCAACAGGTGTTGAGCTACCTAGACGGGCCCTAGTCAATTTATCAATCTCCAATGAAAAAAGATCAAAAGCTATCTCAAAACTATTCAATCTATTGAAAGTAATAGCAGCGTTTGGTTAACAATTCCAAATGTCTTCAACCTAATGAAGTAATAATTTTCCTGATTTCAAGATCAGCTTGAAAAGCTTTAAACAATGGTCCCTGGTTTTCCCATTTGTGCAGAAATTCACCCCAAGATCTTTTATTTTAATAAGCTTAAACAATTGGAGCATATCCCCTCTTACTCTCCACTGTTCAAAACTATATATAAAAATCATTATAAGCCTGGAATCATTATCTAAATTAGAGATTCCATTTACTAACCTCGTAGCCTTCTTTTCTTGAGATAGATATAGACTAAACAGAGGTAGACCAAACAAAACAGCATACTCCCACTGAAGTCTTACCAAACTTCTGTACAAAAGTAAATACACTGGTGTGCAAAAATTAAGGACGAAGCCGAAAAATTAGCATATCAGCTGAACGAAGAGGCAGAGCGGACAGAAAGACCAATCAGGAGATTAAGTAAGGTGATGTACGGTAGCACATGCGCAAATATGCAGGCAGACGTAATGGGGGAGTGTCTGAGTAGTATAAAGCATGTTGTCGGTGTAAGATCAGTATTTCTGGTAAAGAGATTACACGCCGCACAGTGGAGTATTTGACTGAAAATCCTGGCCAAAAGTAGTTGGAAATTTTCACTCTTCTGAAGGCAACTCCCTTCTGTGTGTTTGTGCGCTGTACGACGAAGCTATTTCACTTAAAGACACGAAACTTTGTATACAAGTTGTCTGAAAGCCTGATGTTACAATTCAAAGCTCAATTTTTAAAAATTTGAATTAGAAAATGAAATATTTAATGTTTTATCCATGGTCTAGACTTTTGCATGTTTACGACCGTAAAAACGATCCTAGTGAACGTAGAAAAAAAAAAAAAAAACAATGCATCACAAGATAGGAAAAATAATTTTCTTCGAAAGTATGATTTGTTTGAAGTTTTAACGTAATTAACCGAATTTCTAGGAATTTACAAAGGGAGGTCACTTTTTCGACTTTTTTCAATTATTCTATCAATGTGAACTAAAATTCCTACATCCGGTATTCTAATAATGTCATGGCTCTGAAACTTTTTAAGGAAATAATATAAACACCTTACCTTTATTTAAAGCAAAAACGGTGAAGTTATGTTGTTTCACTGATTTATAATTTTTTTTTTCAATGAGTTGAAATAAAAATTTTCAATAATTTTCACTCGATCCGAAACGGATGCAGCAGTTGGCTACTTCCAATAACGCTTTAACAAGTGATGAGTAAACATGTTTAATGCGATATGACTGTTTTTCCCCCATCATTTCCGCGAAGATATGTAATTAAGAAGAAAAAAAATATATAAATAAAAAACGGTTAAAAAATCCCTCTGTACAAAACACTAATTTGAAACAAAAAAAATCAATTTTATTCTTTTCGTTCGATTTCAATCATTAAAACCCTGAGTTAATCATGCACAAAAGACAAGGGTTTCGGGGTAACAAAGAACCTTTTTTCGATTGTAAAAAAAAATGAATTAGGAAGTTATAACTGTAAAAACACTCGAAAATGGATATTCAAAAGCTCTTTGTTTTTGAATTTTATATATTGTACATATACCCGTACAGGGGGTCGATCCTTAGTTTTACATAGCGTGATGTGTCCCACTAAAAATTGTGTGACCAAAAACTTGGAACTAAAATTTTATACAACTTCAATTTCACAATGAGTAGGTAAAATGTCTTAAATGTGGATAGCTCGCTAGCGTTAGGAGACAATTACAAATATACTACGTATAAGGGGGAAAGACCCCTCCTCCCCCGACACTTTATTTGCAACGATGATCTGAAAAAATATAAATATTTATTTATTTTATTTAACACCTACCTCAATTTTAAGGAAGAGAAACTTTTCTTAGCGAGATCACAAAATAATTTAATTTATTACCTCATTTAACGTACATGAGAAAATTAACATAATTAACCGCAAACACATGCTTTAGGGATGTAATGAATTCCTTTAGCAAAGCATAAAGGTAAGCATTTAGAAATAATTTCAATGATTCTCATTCCATAGCTTAAACTTTTATGCATTCATGAAGCGGTTTCTCGTATTCCTGAAACTCGTGTCTGAAATTTTATTGGTGTTTGTGCGCTTAAATATGTTGATTTTTTCATTCAGTTGTACTTTTGATAACTTTTTACAAATTTATTAAATCTTTATAGGTAAATTCAGTTTAAAATCATGACTTGTCACAAAACGATCGGATTATGCACTTTTTTTTAGAAAATTCATTAGAAAAAAGGGTAGTTGTAGGCGGAAGATTTTTTTTGCAGAAATTAGCACTAGCGACTTTGCCAAATACGATGCAACTTTCAAAACAGCCCGACCGAGCCCGACACCCATTTAAAAAGCTTTCTGTAATTATGAATTAAGGCGAAAAACCTTTAAAAAACTTCCTTACCAAGTTTTTTTTATTTTTTTTTTACAAAAAGAAAATAAAAATATTTACTTTAATTTATAATTAGCACAAAGCCCTGACATTTCTTTATCCCGTAAAATTGATTAGGGCCAATTCCATTTATTTATAAAGCCACAAAAAAAATCTACATTGAAACGTATAATTAAGCCGAAACGTAACAAAAAAGCGAAAATTCTTATAGAAATCTCATCTTTTACCGAGGCTATGAGCAATTGTACGTGACTCAGGTTTCCAAAACAAATGCCGATCGATGCAGCAGTTAGTCAACTATCATAGAATAAATTTTCAAAAAAATCGGGTAAATTTTTAATTTTGGACTTTTGGCCAGGATTTTCAGTCAAATACTCCACTGTGCGCCGCATAGCATTTAAAATCACACCGAGTTGCTGCCTCAGCGAGAAATGGCGAATAATCAATCTGTTAGACGACATCTGGATGCTTTTACCCGAGGTCGAATCATTGGGAAGTTGGAGGAAGGCCGCAGTGTGACAAGTGTGGCTGCAGAGTTCGGAATTGTGGGCTCACAGCATCGTTTCACGACTTTGGAGACAATTTCAAACTACAGGAACAGTTATCCGGGGGTTCAGTAGTGGTTGTCCACGAGGAACCACATCCGCAGATGACCGGTGTATTGTCTTACAGGCTAGAAGAAACAGGCGGCGGACAGCGGGAGAAATCGATAGACACACGACACAGGCAACTGGACGACCGATATCGCGTTTTACCGTGGCCAGAAGACTGCACGGTGGTGGTCTGTTTGCACGAAGCCCTATACGGTGTGTACCTCTAACGCCTGCCCATCGGAGAAAGCGTTCTCTGTGATGCCGGGAACACCGGAATTGGAGGGACAATGAATGGGGACGAGTACTCTTTACAGATGAGAGCAGATTCAGTCTGAGTAGCGATTCTCATCGCATACTCATCTGGAGAGAGCGGGGAAACCGCAATCATCCCTCGAACATCATTGAAAGGGACGGTATGGAGGTCGCGGTGTTCTCGTTTGGGGAGGCATCATGCTTGGTAGTCGTACAGACTTTCATATCTTCGACGCAGGTTCAGTCAACGGGACCCATTATTGTAGCGAGATTCTTCTTCCATATGTGCATCTTTTTATAGGCGCTATGGATCCGCAGTTCCTTTTCATGGACGACAATGCACCATGTCATCGCACAGTAGCTGCCGAACAGCTCTTAGAGAGTGAGGATATTGAACGTATGGATTGGCCGGCAAGATCTCCGGATCTCAATCCCATCGAGCATGTATGGGATTTTCTAGGTAGACGCTTGGCAGCTCGTACCTTACCACCAGTATTGATTCGGGAGCTTCGATTGGCGCTGCAAGACGAATGGGCAGCAATGCCTCAACAACTCATTGAAGGGCCGTGGTAGCCTGATCGGTAAGGCATTGGACTCGGGACCGGAGGGCCTCGGGTTCGATCCTCGCTGGTCGAAGACCCACCGTCGTCATTAATGGGGACTGGGCGACGTTAAATATGCTCGAGGTCTCAATGTCCTCCAAGTGAAACGATACCTCTGGGGGTGCTAGTACTAGGTAGCTATTAGCTCCTGGACTAGTTCAAAATTCTCACTAACTGTTCGATCCGGTGATGGTGCTGCCATCTATCGGTATATAAAATAATGGAGGCAAGGCACTTAGTATGCAGTCCTCGACATAAATACAGTTGAAGTCCGTTGTGACTCTGAATCGAATCGAACAACTCATTGACACCCTCATTCTCAGCATGGGCAGACGCTGTGAAACCTGCCTAGCAGTCGGGGGAGATCATATCCCCTACTAAAGACCGGATGTTTCTTGCTGGACACCCATCACAGGGATGTTTCGGCCTTCAGTCGCATTGCGCTCCATGCTACTTTTTCAATAAAGCTTCTTTTTACCCCTCTGATTTCTCTTTTAGTAAGTGTTGCTTACATTACACATGTCCTTAAGTATTGGGGATCTTACGGTATTAAACGTGTTGATTTGGAAAGCTTTTGTACAAAGTTATATTGAAAAAACCGTCTCGTCCTTAATTTTTGCACACCAGTGTATGTATGAGCTCTCACATGAAATCTTTCACGTTTGTAGTTCGTAAAAATAATGATTTTAACATTTGTGTGCAATACAATATAATTTTGCTCTTAAGTTTGTAGTAAGTAATCACATTACTCAGACATTCAAGATTGCTTTCAGTTGAATATGAATGAATCTGCATTAGGTTAATTAAACCTTTTTAAAGACTATTAATTGCGTAAAGGTTAAAACAAGCAAATACCAGCCTTTTATTTCTGTGTTAACCAGGGCTGCGGAGTCGCAGTTGGACTGCTTTCAAGGTAAGAGAGTCGGAGTCGAAAGTCGAAGGCTTTAAAATTCCAAAGAGTCTGAATTGAAGTCGGTCACTTTTCTTCCACAAATTTGTCAGCGCTGCGGAGTTGGAGTCGCAGAGTCGATCTGATTTTGAAGTAAGTGTGTAGGAGCCGAAGCTTGGAGGGATATGTTCTGAAATGCCGGAGTCGGAGTCGGTTATTTTCCTTCCGAATCCGCTGCCCTGCTGTTAATAGAGTCACTTAAAATAATTAAAATTTCTTTCTTGAAAATCAAAATTTACTCAATGCAAATATCTCTCTTGAAACAGGGATTTACAGCACCAGTACGCTTCACTTAGCTTCTCGTGATGGTAGGAAGAGATTTGGAGACATCTGCAGACAGAAGATTGGCTCCTTGAACATAGTGCTATCATTCCGCGCAGAGGATATGGAAACGCTTTCTCGAAACGAAGGACCCTACCCATTCAGGGGGGACATCGCCAGTCTTAAAGCATACAGAGAATCTAGAAAGCAGTGGTATTCTAGCACTGGTCTTATGATTTTGTAAGTTATTATCCATTCTGGTTAGTAATATTTAGCATCTTATCAATAAAACCATATGGAGGAGGGAGTGAGCAGCTTCCGTTGGGCAAAACTGTAGCACCCTGGACGTGGTTCAAGTCCCGAAAGTCAGTCTTTGATCAGTTGCTTGCAGGCTTAACTGTGCATACTACCAGGACCCTACCAGGAATATTCTCTCTTAACGTTCTTCCCCCGTTATGCACAGGATGACGTGGAATCAGTAGGACCTGATCCGGTATCATCCGCTGCCTTGTTAATTTACCCCCCCCCCTAATCCGCCGACTAGATTTTGATCTAGCTGAACATCCGGTTACAGTGGTAACAGCAGCAGCAATAGGCCTAGAATTTATGTATTAGGATCCCTTGCCTTGAAACTACCCTAAAGCTACCCAGACACTTATTCCGTTTTCAGGAGCGAGTTAATCGCGATAAATGAAGAGCTTGATGCAATTATATCCTATGATGGCGTTTTTGGTGAACTTTTAATTTTATTGAACAACTGCAGTGCTCTACAACATCTTAGTAGCTGGTACTTGGTAAGTGATGAAACTAGCACATCAATTCTGCTCAAACTGAGGAATATTTCAAAGAATCGTGGCATTCATCTCCGATGAATCCCATCGCATGTAAACATTCGAGATAACGAGGTCGCAGATGGTTTGGCTACAGGAGGCAGTGAAGACGAAATAACTACTCCCTCTTCTCTTACATATTGAGAACTATATTCAAATTAAATATCCAGATTTAATTTGGCCTGGCGTATTCTTCCTGTTTACGAATGGTACACCAGAACACCCCCTTGTGTTCAGATAGAAGACAAATGTGATCGTGGAACTCAGACTGTTCTATATAGACTTACAACTGGCCACCTTAAGTGTCTTACCTTCGAACGTAGCAGTTTATCCAGCCTACTTGCGAAAATTTCTGTGAACATCCAGCTTCACTAGAGCACACATTCTGAGCTGCATCGAACTTTCCAAGGCAGACTTAACCACCGATCCTAAGATTGTAATCGACTTTTTAGCTGTCAGCAACCTGCTAGAGCTGATCTAACATATGACAGATTTCTTCTAGAAGATAAACAACATCAACAATATCCTTCTTATAAAATATTTAGTAATAATAAATGTTTCAGTTAATTTAAGAACAGTAAGATGAATAAATTTTCAACGCATTCATTTATTCACAACGTGTTGAAAAGGTAACCTTACAGCCAACTTCTATAAAATTACCCAACCCCTCCTATCTGTACTCCAGAAAAAACACTAAAACACAATGAGTACATTCCAGTCAGATGCATTAAAATATCAACAGCAAAAAAGTGAAATCAGCATGAAAATAATTTCAATAACTCATTAAATAATGTGATCTACTTGTACCTAGATGTGATCGGCGTAGTAAAATTGGAAAAGCAGTCAAAATCAGTATTATATAAGCAATCAACATATCTGCGTAGATTACATGTACAATATGAGGGTTTTTTTTTTTTTTTTCTTTTTTGTCACAAAAAACAAGCAAAAAAAAAAAGTAGTCATTATTTTTAGAGCACTGCAAATGTAAAGCATCTTAACAATAGATTCATGTCCGGAAAGCGTTAACATCAATTCAAATCACGATAGATTTTCACGTCCAAATACGGCAATATGGTTTTTTCCTCCTTTGAAATTCCTCGTTACAAGAAATTTCATTTTATGACAAAACAACTAGATGCAGAAATCAATTAGATCATAAGTTTATTTCTTTTCACTAAAAGAATATCATTTTCAGACAAGGAAAGGAATGGCATAGCTTGAGAACAAAGACGCAGAAACATTTGCTAAAGCCAAAAGCTGTAGAAGCTTACATGGGTTCAATGCAGGAAGTAGCAAGAGATTTAGTCAATAAAATCTACTTAACAAGAGATTCAAACAAAGAAGTTCCAAATTTCCTCTTTGAATTATACAAATGGGCCCTCGAGTGTAAGTTTATTATTAATTTATTATTTTATTACTTATTTATTTATTTATATTTACCTTTTCATTTTTTAACACCGAGAAATGATTTATTTATAGTATAAAAAAAGAAAATAACGTCTTAGATATAAAGTTATACTTGTAAGGAATATATCCACTGGTTTATAGTATACATATCAAATCTTAATCCACGATCATATGAGTTGCGCAAACTATCAAAATGCTCGGAGTAGAGGAAAATGTTAAGCGTAATTTTTCTTTTAAAGGCATGATTTAGTTTTAAACCATAGTTCAAGTAAAAATACAAACATGATGTAAATAAGAATAATGTAAATTGAAATTCAATCTTAGTTTTTTTTTATTATTGTTGCAAGTTATTTTTATGATGATATTATTTTTTTAGAAAGAGAACTAGGGCAAAGTGAATGGGGCAAAGTGAAATAGCAGGGCAAAGTGAAATTGTGAAATATTTTCTCTGCTTTTTGCTCTACTTATCTGGTATTATTTAAACTATGTTGTACCATATGTAGTAGAGTAAGACAAACAACGTTAGAAAAAGCACAAATTTGCCAATTACAGCAGACACGTGTTTCGGCGTTACAGGGAACGCCTTTTTCAATGCAAAAAATAATGAGCTTATAGATGAAAAGACATCCGACAAAAGCCCAAAGGGCCCCATCCGACAAAGCCCTTTTCATCCATAAGCTCATTATTTTTTGCATTGAAAAAGGTGTTCCCTATAACGCCGAAACACGTGTCTGCTGTAATTGGCAAATTTGTGCTTTTTCTAATGTTATCTGTCTTACGTTACTGTTCTGCACAAAGGTATTTATTTATCTCATATGTAGTGTTTTCCAGCCAGGAAAAACATACCGTCAAAGATTAAAGCATTTGGTAATACAGGTAATTTTTAAAAAATGATGCTCATATTGCAATATTTTGTTTCAAGTCAAAAATAATTTTTGTAATTATAAAATGATAAAGTTATTGTTAAAAACATCTTAAATAGTAATTGCGACTTCCTAATACTAAATGCACTATCAATTTACCTAATATTAAGCTTATTTGTATTTTAAATAGGTATACCTATTCAAATACATACGGGGCAAAGTGGATGGGACAAAGTGAAATAGCTTTTGTTTCAGTTACTCTCTCAACCATTTAATACAAATCACTTGCGTTTTCATTTGTTGATTAGTTCATTTTCGTTACTTCATTTAGTAATTCACTTATATTCATTCATTCATTCACTTATTTTCTTATTCATTCTTTCTTTTACTCCCTCATTTATTTTTCTTCATGCATTAATTGATTTATTCGTTTAATTAGTCGTTTATTGTTTCAGTATATTTTAATTGACTCATTCAACCTTTTATTTACTGATTCTTTTGATTAAAAATATATTTCATAGTCGAAAAGAAAGTATTTCACTAGAAAAATATTTTATTTTTCACTTTGCCCCATGAAAAAAAAAGTTGAAAGTTTTCTACCTTTTTTTTTCTGAAGACTCAAACTTACTGCCAAAAATTAAAAATATTATTTCGACGCAAGTTTTATTATAAAACACAATGTTCTTTCTTTATGTACTGTAACTTTCAAAACAAATTTCCGATTTGAACACTTTGAAAAAACTCAAGTCATCTTAATCATTTCACTTTGCCTCACATATCCCTACGAAGTAAAAACTAGTGAAATGCGGAGCATAATACGCAACTGGAAAACCGTTAATGATTGAGATCACTCTCAACTAATTTCCAATATGCTCCTATGCAGCACATGACGATGTTTAATGCCACATATCCTGCTAACTGTGGAGTCAATTTCCACCACCGTATCCCCACCACAACTCACACAGCGCCCTCTCCAAATACGGGAGGTTAATAGGCGGTTCTTTAGTAATATTTCTTTCAGGCATCTCTCCGAAGGGGGGTCAGTGCCCCCCTCCCGGGAGAAAAATTTTGGATTGCACTTGTTTTATCGTGTAAAGTTTAAAAAAAAAAAAAACGGAAGTATAAAAAGTTTGGAAGTTTTTCATTGGGGGGGGGGGGTATCATCCTCTGGGGGGGTGGCCTCCATTTTGTCAGTGTAAATGGAAACGCAATTAATTTTCGACGCTTAACGAACAAGATATGCTTTCCCTTTTTTTGATTAACCTCTTTCATTTGTTGTTCGTCCGTTGTTGTGATAGGGATGGGGTGGTTGGAATTATGTTATCTAAAGGGTGTCCCAAAATTAACGCAAGATTTGAATTTGCCACAATTTTGGCTGTGAATTGTTGGCAGCCACGGAAAAAGAACAGTTTGACAGTTGGGAGTTTAGGGTTAGTAAAAATGGAGTGTTATGCTATTATACAGCCAGCGAAACAATTCAATCACTGCATAAGGAATTTCCTGTTCGTGTACTCTCTCGTTTCGGTAATATGAATTATACCCTAGATCGTGTGATTTTACATCATTAGACTTCTCCCTATGGGGTTATTTGAAGTCAAACGTCTATGTCAGCAATCCCACAACCACCTGCGCATTACCTAATTGCGATATCGAGCGCCAATAACAGTAAACTGCTTGACCCGCCCAAACTTTCATTATTTTTCAAATAATTGTTCGATAATGAAAACACATTATAGAATCGAAAACGCTCTATTTGTAATAACCCTAGACCCTCAGCTGCCAAATTGTTCTTTTTTCAAGATTGCCCACAATTTATTGCAAAAATGGCGGCAAATTCAAATCTTGCGTTAATATTTTGAGACACTCTTTATTATCTATTTAGTTTTTAACACACACAATGCATTGGTGAGGTCCGGATCGGAACCTTAGGACATGTACTCCGTGGGCACTCATGGTACATCTGGTTGGAAATCAAAAGTCTGAAAATTCGGCATCTTTTACACCCCCCCCCCCCTTTGTGCCATCCCACAATTTTCAGGCCGACAAGGCTTTTAGCCAATTAGGAAACTTTTGAAAATCTACGCGGATTTTCTCTGAGAGAGAGAGAACAGATTTATATTTTATATTCATTCTAACTTGAAGCCTTCTAACGTTCTGTCTTCAGCAATCATCTTTGCAATTAGTCAAAGACAAATTATTTTGAGTGAAGTTTTTTTGAATATTTTGTTCTTCAGTTTAAAAATTTATTTACAAAAATCACTCGTTATAATGTTGTACTGATCGCTTTAAAAATTGTATAAAAGAATGACTTCCAATATTTAATTTAGCAGGATGTCCAGAAATCATTCTCGAAGTTTTCTTAGCTTTACAGCTTTATCAAAATTTCAATGAAGGTATTAAAAAAAACATAAAAAACTTCCATACAAAATATTTTTTTAAATAAAAATTTCTATCTACTAAATAATAAATAGTCCTTAAGTGTGCCTCTGTTTACAATGTTGTTACGAACGGCTGAAAATCGTTTTAAATTATTTTTTAGGAGAGAAAATAAGCAAAAATTAAGAAAAAAAAAAGAACTTACCCCATGTTTTTGACCATGCTCTTTCACAAAAAAATATTTTGAACAATAGGAAAAACAACGCAAATGTAAGACAGTTTAATAAAACAAAAATTCGACTTCAGAAGGAGCGATTTAATGAATATTTGTTTCTATAAATGAGATTAATTGAAAATAATTTTTATTACATGATATTCATGCTTCGTTGCGTGTTTTATAAATTTAAAAGTGTCTTATGCATTTGCAGTGGGACAGAGAACCGTCAATAGGAAACTTGATGATATTTTTCTCACTTAGAATGATTTTGTGTATATTTTAATAATTAAGGAATGTTTTCATTACTTTTTTTTTCTAATAAAAATTTTTTTTCTCATAATATTGCAGTACTGCCAGTCCTTTGATGTATTACATTTTTATGGGAACGATATAATGAACCAGGAGTGTTTTTATTTAACTTATCTCGTAACGCCCGTTGGACGCATACAATGATTTATTTGAGGGGTGGGGAGGCAAGCCAAACATTAAGATAACTTCACAAGTGGAAGTTGTAAAATTATTCAGAGTAGGTAGTTTTGAACTTATTTCTTGGAGGTATTGGGGAGAGGGTTGCGTCTCCCTCTCCTTATATATGCCCTTGACCCCTCCGAACACTTAAAGTACCCCACCCCCTTAAATACGCCCTTGCCCTCTCCCCAAACTTTCAAAGCCCCCCCCCCCCCGAATCAAAAGGTCTGAAAGAAACACTGAGGCGGACCCTGTTTTTTGTGGTGCAAAACAAAAAGCCATGAATGGCAAGCAAATCGTTTTTCCTCATCCCTATTTTACCAAATGGAATCGATTAATTTTTTGCCAGTTTTTTGAAGTTGTTGTAACAGAACTAGACTGTACTTTTGTAATTGCTTGTAAGTAATTTTCAATAAATTCTTAGAAATTAAGAAATCTCCAATGCATTTTCGAACTTCTTTTTTCTTCAAATAGCCGTGGCTGTTGTGGGTCTTGACACCAGACTAGGATGCCTACAGATAGACTTACCAAAGGATTCTGATGGCATGAAGATGATTGATTCCGCACAAACTCAGTTTCAACTCATAAGTGAACTAGAGGGAATGACTGGGAATTTACCTTTCTGGAAGCTTTTTCCCACACCCAAATGGCGTAAATTCACTAAAGCTGCAGACGTATTTACAGAGTAAGTTGAAATCAAACTCAGTAATATACTTATATAAACAGAACTGAATTGTCCTTGTTAAAATTCTAAAAAATGAATAGCATGTGGCAGAACTTAAACAAAGAAAATCATCAATGCTAGTAACCTCCCCCTCCCCTCACCTCCTTTGAGTAATTTTTCTATCACTATCCATCAACTATATTGCCTTTTGTGCATCAGTATAAGATTTGGGGAATATAGAGTGCTTGTCAAAAATATATTGTTTAAGTATAGAAACGAAGGAAAATCTGCGAGATTTAGCTTAATTTTGTAACATTCTAAACACCCTCTAAAACGCGTTAAAAGCCAGACCAGGTTGTGTACCCTTTTGAATATCGTGGTACTGGTGGAAGAGAGGGCCCTATTGAACATTTCAGAAATCTGCCAAGCCCAGTTTATAGATCCACTTTTCACGTAGTTAGCTATGATATTGATGAATGATTTTTTTTCCCCTTTTCCCAGAAGTGATAAATAGGCAATAATGAACATGCTTTCCTTATTCCGAAACGAAGTTTGATTGACCCCATTGAATTTTGAATTGAACCCATTTACTGAATTGTTTTAGATATCTATGCACAGTAAAACAGCAAGAAAGCTTCCAATTGTTGAGGCAAGTGTGCTCTGAGGTACTGGAAGATATCTTTAAAGGGAAAAAATAACTGATTTTTGCTTATTCGAAGCATTTCGTTATCTTTTCGAATTCATGTCCAATTTGAATACCGCGAAAGAGTCGCGAAATACAAAATTATGTTTATCTTCAGCTTTAAAAACATTTAGTATGAATTTTCAGAAATACTAGGTGATGTGGAAAAGTTTACAACTGCCAACAAATGTTTGTTGCGTATCACATTAACCCAATTGAAATTTTAGACACTTCGATATTTTCGACGCGCTAGTCATAAAAATAATTTTACCGATAAGTACGCCTACTGTAGTCCGCTTTCTGACATGCAACCCTTTGGAAATATGTCTGAATCTCATTACAAGCATTATTCATTGTTGCTCTTCTTTCTTCCCAACTGGATACTATTATAGAATTGCTTTCAAGTACATCAATCGGTCTTTAGATGACCTGAAGAAAAGTGAAGACAACGAAGAAAAAGAGCTTACTTTGCTTCAAGCTTTACTGTCCACAAAAGGCCTAGATGCTTCAGGAGCAATGGTCACTGTTGCTGATATGCTTTTGGCTGGAATTGATACCGTAAGTATTAATAATAAAGCGGTGCTAAATACCTCAATACTTAATGGAATGTTTCGGCTTTTCCAAATTACTAGTTTGCAAACTATTATGTTACTCTTAACGTGTATACTACTATGAGACATACGGATACATGCTCATCTACAAGAAATGAACTAAGGCGTACTTCAAAAGAGCCTTAAATGCAGTAGAGCATCATTATTTGAACTTATCGTAATTCTCTTGTTTGTTTTTTTATTACTTTAGAACATTTTGATTTAATTTGCTATTGAATGCATTTCTTTTCTTTTTAATTATCTGACTAATAATTTGGTTTCTTAAATAATTGCAGGTTTTAAAATGTTGATAATGCATACAGACTAAAAGCATAGATAATTGAGGATACAAATGGCTGAGTCATCTAATTACCGATAGAGCAATCAATACCAATAGAAATTTTATAAACACTTAATAACTGGCATTGTTAGATCAAATAGCAACGATATTAATGGTACGATGTTTTTTAACACTGGGTTTAACCGGTTAAACACTGGTTAGAATATTGATTTTTTTTTTTTTTTTTTTTTTTTTTTTTTTTTTTTTTTTTTAACCGTCATTATGAAAATTTTATAAGATTAAGATTTAACTCTTGCCCATAGATATACAAAATACAAATTTGTAACAATTCGAAAGATTTCAAGGGGCTGGAACTAATAATTAATGGTTGATAATTTTGCCAGTCGTATGTAACTTTTTTATTCGTTATATTTTTAGAGACCTATGTACTTTTAAAGTTTTTGATGAAATTATCATCCAAACTTTTTTCTTACGGACGTCTAGATGTAAGATGAAATCCCTTTTATAACTATTTGAATTGGAAGTGGAAAGTATACGAATACACATTGCAAGATTAAACATTTATATACTTAAATAAATTAAAACACTTTTTTATGCCTCTTAAGGCTGATAAAGACTTTAATTTCTACCCATAAGCAACGCTATCCATCACTATTACCGTTAGTATTAAAAGTAATCTCATATTGTCCATAAGCTTGACTGAACTTCCATTTAGTAATTATATTGATTTTCAGACGTCTCACACTATTGGCTTTCTTCTGTATCAGCTGGCGAAAAATCCAGATAAACAGGAATTGTTGTATCAAGAAATAATGAAAACTCTTCCTCACAAGGATCAGAAAATGACTCCAGTAGCTTTTTCAGAATTTAGATATTTAAAGTCATGCCTGAAAGAGTCACAAAGGTAAAAAAATTAATGTAATTATTCTGTTCAAAAATTGAATGTTTGTCAGCCATAAGTCAGCTGTAGAAATAGCTATTAGTTTATTAAATATTGGAGCAGGAAATCAAACTTGAAATTGAATTTGAGGATTTCTGAAGTACAGGACTCAAGATACTAAGTAACTAGTACAGGACTCAAGATAAGTGACGAATACAGTTGCAACTTCATTTACAAAATTCTTGGGACCACGAAAAATATTAGAAAAAAACGAGTTTGTAAAATCGAAACGCTTCAAAAACTATAGTACGCATATTTAAAGGGCAAGTTCGATCAATACTTGAAGATATTTCATTTTTTGTTTTGCGCCAAAAGTAAAAATTAAATTTCTCCAAATTTGAAGTTTTTTTCATTCTTAACCTTGTACATATTGGTGTGCTCGGATTTTGAGCGGAGTTCGTGGCAAGAATATCTTTGAAGGGTAAGAACTCGTACCAGCACTCTCCACGTCCAATGCTGTTCAAGTGCTGGTACGGGGGAAGCTGTTACATGGACCTTCGTGGAGGCAGATTTTAAACCACCGACGATAAAAGAAAGGAAGTATCTAGTTTGACAGTAAAAGAAGACTTTTCTGACAGTAGAAACTATATTCGTATCCAATACTCGTATTCTAAGTATACTCGTATCAATAGCGCAGTAAAGAAAAGAAACATTAAATTCCTAATATTCTACATAATTTTATTGTTTAATTATACAGAAATGCTAACTATTTAATTTTCAAACAATTATCATCATATTTATTGCTTTCATCACTTGATAAAATATTTCTGAAAATTTTAGATTACACCCAATAGCAGGTGGTGCTGCCCGAGTACTTGACCATGACGTAGTCATGAGTGGATACAAAATACCTGCAGGGGTAAGTACGGTTTTAATTAGCTTTATCAAAGTGATTTCAATGATTGCTATAAAAGAAGTAGTTGATATTGTTTTGAAAGAAAATTGTAGCCGTTTGAGCAACCTTTAATTCTTCATCTATTTACAGCATATGTTATCGTGCATCATAAGATAAGAAAATAAGATATTTGTCAAAATAAAATGATAAAGTTCTTGTTACTAAAGTTTCAAATATTAATTAAGATCTACTGATGTTCTTTTCAGCATTAAGGCGTGTTTTGATTTCAAATGTGGTTCAATTTTTTTCAATTGTATGCGAGATACAGTGAAGTAGTTTATTTCATATATATATATATATATATATATATATATATATATATATATATATATATATATATATTCATTCATTCTTTTTTAATCCATTTGCACATGCATTGATTTATTCATTTATATTTATTAATTTAAACAGTAATTAAATAATTGATTTAAACATTCATAATTAATTTAACATTGACTTATTTATTCGTTATTTAATAAGTTATATATTCTGTTATATGCTCATTCATTAAGTCACTTATTCATTCATTCAGTTACTTAAGTATTCATCGAAAAAAGAAACATGTTTTTAATAGTCAAATTCAAAATATTTTATTCGAAATATATTTTAATTATCACATTGTATCATGAAAAGGGCAAAATTAATACAAAATTCATTACTGTCTCTTAATATACTGTAACTTTCAAATAAATACCCATTTTTTTCATGTTGAAACATGTAGTTTATCGTATCTCTTTGACTTTTCCAAACACTTCCTTATTTTAAAGCTAATACATATTACAGAACTAAAATACACTATAAAACCACATCCGAATATTCATAGGAACAATAAGAATATCTATAGAAAATTCATTTTGAATAAAGCTTCGATCTAAAAACATGAACTCTTGAAAAAAAAAAATTCAATAAATATTTTGAAACTAACATTGCAGACGATGATTGCTATTGCACTGCAAGAAGTCTACAGGAGAGAGGAATACTACAAAAATCCTCATGAGTTCTGTCCAGAGAGATGGCTGGAAAAAGACCAAAACTTCAACCCTTTTGCTTTTCTGCCTTTTGGATTTGGAACTCGAAGCTGCATCGGAAGAAGATTGGCTGAACTGGAAATGATTAACTCTAACGACCGAGGTAAAGATATAGATACAACGGAACTTCGTTTATCCGAACCTCGTTCATCCGTATCTCCGGATACCTGGATCGAGTTTGCAGATTAATGTATATCAAGTCTTTAATTACCAAACTAATATATATATATATATATATATATATATATATATATATATATATATATATATATATATATATATATATATATATATATATATATATATATATATATATATATATATATATATATATATATACATATGTGTAAGTTTACCACTTGCGGTGCACTACTTTAGTGGTCAACTTTACAGGTTATATATATATATATATATATAATTTTTAGCAATTTATATTGATTAATTTATCAATTAATTTTTTTTATTTATTTGCATTGTTCTCAGAAAGTAGAATGAACGTTATTTTCATCAAAATTTTTTAATAATGATCAAAACAAGAATAATTTGTGATTTAGGATTAAAGTTATAATTTATGTAATATTTTCATACTATCTTTTCAGATAATCAAAAATTTCAAAGTTGAATATCATCATGAAGATATTGATATGATTACCAGACTGATTGGTGTGCCAGACAAGCCTTTGAGATTCAATTTTATTGAAAGAAGATAAATCTAAACCTCCGAAAATGTCTTTTGATTTTGTGACTGAGGAGCTTAAAAGACTTATTTTTGTTTTCAATTTACTACATGAAGTGTTTATAAAAATAATGATTTGTATATAAATAGAATTTTCTTTGTTGAATGTGTTGATTCCTAACTTCGTGTTTTTCGCGCATATTTTAAGGAAATATATCAAACTTTTGTAGGAAGAAATTTCTGCTTCTCCTTTGTTGGATTGATAATAACTAAATCTCTAATAGAAGTTATATTCTAACTAGCAGTTGAAATAGTGAATTCATCTCAACGGACGTTATAGAAGAATAAACGAAAACTTTTATACTGAAATAGGGGAGGGTGGGGCAAGATGAGATACTTAACCAAAAAACAGTTGTGGGGGCAAGTTAAACTCATAAGTCAATTAGAAAACTATGTCATTATTATCTCTCAAGTATTATAAAAGTATACTATTTGACTCAATATCCTATTTCCAACAGAAAAATGTTGACGCATGTTTAAATTAGATGAGTCAAAATCCCATCTTACCCCACCAGGTGGGGTAAGATGAGATTCAGGGTTTTTCATAAGTCACAAAGATAAGCAGCTTCATCGTCCTTATCCTCCTCTCCTGCACACGATCAATGGGCCTATTTCTTGCATTCGCAGCACCTAATCCAACCTTCTGTCGATTGGGAATATAAATGTCCACAGTAAAGGCATGCGACATCAGAAGGCTCAAACGATAATGAAGAATCGGATGGTTTCCCTTTAAGTAGTTTTTCTTTTAAAAGTTTTTGACTGTATTCTTTTGTTTTTATCTTTTGACTGACCAACTTTCGTAGCTGTACTAGTTGATGGGGTAAATGAAAAAATGTCATCCACAAATCCCTTTTTCACGTTTCGTTTCTTCTTTTTTCCTCGATTTTCTCCTCGTCCTGCTTAGATTTTTATACTTTCTTCTTCTTTCTCTGCTTAGACTTTCCAATTTTCTCCTCTTCCTACATAGATTTTTCCATTTTCTTTTCTCTATCTGCTTAGATTTTTTTATTTTCTTGCGTTCCTTTTGAGCCTTCACCACAAAAAGTTCCTTTCTTTTAGTCCGCAAGAAGATCTCCTTCTTCCAAAGAAAAAATAGTTTTCATGGAGCCCAAAGGCTTAACTAAATCTAAACTTGTGGTTTCTTTATTTGAATGAATTTTTCCAGCTTTCGAAACAGTAAGAACACCTCTGTCCAATTGCTGCTTTTAGTTTCTTTCACTTTTCTATGAAGTGTAGCCCGTGGTACATTATAAGTTCGGGATGCTTTCTGAAATCCCATTTCTCCACTCACTATGCATTCAATAGCATGTTGCATCGATTCTAGTGACCAAATTCCCATATTCGTCTTTCTTATCACTATCTTAAGAAATCTCAAAAGAATAAGAAGCAAATCGCAGTACATGTGGGGGTAAGATGAGATAGTATTCCATCATGCCCCTCGTATAATATCTCGTCTTGCCCCACTGACGCCATTTGGCGTGTTCACTGTCGACTCAAGTTCAGGTTATTAATAAAATTACATTAAATAACTAAATTTATCCTTTAGAGTTGCGGATTACGATTATATGAGAAGACAAACGATTAGTAAAATCGTACTCACCAAACTACAGTTGGAAAGGTGTTAAAACAAAATAAGAGCACGCAGGGTCGGACTGGGTCCTCAAAAAGGCGCATACCTCAATTTTTCTGAAGGCGCATGCCGATGGGGGGGGGGGGGCGTCGCAGAAAGTATATAGACGGTCATTTTAGGGGAGCGATCAGTGGCGGATCCAGACGATCCTGTTGAGAGATGCGATTGAGTAATTAATTAAGGACAGGGAAGGGGAGGACTAATGAAAATAAAAATTTTTAAAAAGTTGTAAGAACTGAAGCATGTTTTTTTTTTTCGAATAATGTGCTTTGTTCAAAGAGTTTGAATGAAAGTTATAAGTGTTTCGAGTATCACACACACACACAAGAATAAAAAATTGAAAAAAAAAGTTTCTACTAATATTCTGGATCTATTATCAAAATTAAACCCTTTAACTTTTGATTTGTTTGAAATCTCGTGAAGTTTTTTCAGTTGTTATTCACACACAGGTCCTCAATTGTACTTTTTTCCTTATAAAATAAAGGTTGCAGCACCAAAATGGCATCTCTTTTTACCAGTTTACGTATCGAACATAATGAAATACTAAAATTGCATTTGTAAATATAATTTGAAGATAGTTTTGGATTTGTTTGTTGATTGAGTTCTGTTTAATATTCGCGCAAAGAAAGGAGTGTTTGCAGGCTTTCTCCCGAAAATTTTTGTTTGGAACGCATTTTTAGACTATTTGGAGGTTAACAAGTGGAAAGGAGGTTTGGGGGTCCCGTTACGGATTTTTTTTTTTTTTAATTTAAGGGTATATTTTCGAAAACACAATTATTTGCCATCGTTGTGTTCTTGAAGGGAAAGATTTGATACATGAGTTCTCCCCAGTCGTTTTACGATAGCTTCAAAAACGCAATTTTAGATATCTTTAGTATTGCTAAACAAAAGAAGGTTCGGGGCTTTCCTCCGGAAAAAATTTTGGAATTGAAATCCTAAAAACGCAGTTGTAAGCCATCTTTTATGACGTAGGGGGAAGGAACGGGGTTTGTAACTTTCCATCGGAAATTGTTGGAAATTGGAGCTTTGAAATACGATGTTTAGCCATCTTTGGTAGAGTAAAGGAAAGGGATGGAGTCAGGAGTTAACCCTCAACTTTTCAATATTGAACATTCAAAAATATAATGTTAGTGGGTCTTTCGTCATTGACGTTAGGAGAAGGACTCAGAGATCGAGGGCTCTCCCCCGAAATTTTTCCGGAATTGAAGTTCTAAAAACGTAATTGAAAGCCCTCATTAACGACATTTTCGAAAAAGTTTTCGATTCCGGTGATTTTTTCGAAATTGAAGCTCCAAAAATTCAAAAGTTTTGACAGTCTTCGATGACATTGGAGAGAGGAGGTTGAGGAACTCTCCCCTGGAAATTTTTTGGAATTCAAGTCATAAAAATACAGTTATAGACTATTTTTGGGATGTGTTGGGAGAGGGGGAGGGAGAGAGAGATTTTGGTGAGCTTTTCCCGGAATTTTTTTAACACAATTTTAGACGATTTTTGTTTATTTGGGAGAGGAGAGATTTTGTGGACTTCACATTGAAATTGTAAAAACTTGACTGTAGGCCATCTTTGTTAACTTTTAGAGGAAGGCACGTTTCACGAGTTTTTCGAGTGCTAAAAACGGCAATTCACAAAAAATAATGAATAAGTGCATTCGGAATTTCTGAAGTGTCGCCCAGTGGTTTGATTTCGCATCTTCTGAGCGATATTTTTTTCACTAGGCGACATTGATGTCACGTGGTCATTATGGTTTAAAATGCACTGCTACATAGCTATATGAAATTCAACTTTTCCACTATGAAATTCATTAAAAAAAAGTGTAGAAAAACTCATAACTTCGGTGATGCTAGAAGATAAAGAGAGAAGGCCTAGTGGCCTCCATTTCCAGAAATTTTTTAAATTTTAATCCTAAAACTTTTTTGCCGTCCATCTTTAATGACGTTAGGGAAAGAATGGGATTCGAAACTTTCTTCCACAACGTTTTCGAAATCGAAGTTCCGGAATATATTTGATTGAAAACTCGAAGGTCTCTCTCTCTCTCTCTTTTTTTAATCAGAGTCTTAAAAACGCTCTTGTCATCTTTGGAAACATTACGGGAAGGGAGGGGATGGGGTAGAAGGAACTTTTCCCGGCAATTTTTCGAAATTGAAACTCAAAAGACGGAAAAGTTTAGACGATAACATCAATGAAAGCCGGCTCGAAGGAAAATTTTCGAAACTTCAAAATGAGGGGAGGGTATGAGAGCTTTCGAATCAATTTCAAAACTTTCGTTCTGAATTTGCAAGAGAAGTTTTTTTTTTTTTGAGCAATCACATTGCTTATTGTTCTCACTTTACTGTCCTTGGCGTTAAGCTGATTTTATTTTCCCCCCACCTCCCTTTGCAGCATCACCGTCGGCCGGCCCCTCCCGATGCTGCTCCTCCATAACAAAATTCGTCTCCAGGTTGCGTCCATATCCTACACACACACGCATGCAAACATACACCTACACACATACTCACACGCCTACATATACGTCTTTGTCTGACGTTTGTGTCTGTGTATAGGCATACACATACCCAAACACTCATGCCTATACACAGACACAAACACATACACACGCCTACATATACACACTTGTGATTGCGAAAAACATAATTTGAATTCAAAATGTCAAAATTGAAATTATTTATTTTTTTTTTCAGCAAAGGCGTTTGCATTGCATTTAATCTTAAAAAGTAGGAAGGGCGCACCTGCCCTCGGGCAGGTTGGCAGGCGGGCCAGTCCGAGCCTGAGAGCACGGCGAAACGCACGAAAATTGAAAGAAAACTTAGTGCACTGCAAATGCAGCGCATAACCAGGTTGATTCGACCAACGTGGTTTCTACTTCTCCCAGCACAACTACTTGACTACTTTTCCGTTAGATAATAGCACCCACCTTCCTAGGAGCTTCAGTATCTCATCTTACCCCGCTATTCCATCTTGCCCCACCTTCCCCTACTACTATGCGTTAAATATGTACCTCAGGACCAGAATGATGTAAGTTCAGAAATCGTGATTTAGAAATTTTAAATATTAATAAAATCAAAACATTATTAAGTCTTCAAAAAATAAAATTTTACAGAAAACGAAATTGTGTGTCGGATACATATGCTGACTGGGGTAAGTCCCACGCGTTCCTATACAATATACAATCTAGATAAAATAAACAAGACACAAATGTGAAGATGATATGCAATATTTTAAGGAATATAATGTCTTGAAAATTTAAAACCTTTCCCCAGTTTATCGTTATTTATGTCTATTTTTTGTAATTGCTAGTATCGTACACAAAAATCACATTTTCAATTAACAAATATTTTAATCCAAAAATGCTATTAAATTTTTTAAAAACATGGTCTTACTTGAGGTAATATAAAAATATATAAATTATGCATAAATGTTAGCGGCGTAAAAAAAAAGGATTCTTATGAAAAATAGGAATACTTCTTCAAAATTCTACATACCTTTTTTAAAAAAGTATTCTTAAAAATTTTATAATATTTCAAATAATGTATTATGTGTTCTTTTCATTACTAATTAATTAAATAAATGTTTTAAAATATCTTCATGAGTTTTTTGAAATAAGTATTTAGCTTAGGGAACTTTGTTGATATTTTCAAATGCAATTTAAATTTAAAACTCATTAAATTTAAACTTTGGTTCTTTTTTTCGTTGCTGATCATTGATTTGTGTACTTAAATGTCTTGTCATTGAATAAAAATTAGCAAATGTCACCTAAGATGAATTTTTTCGTACTCGTCATTGGCAAAATTTAACGTGCTAAGAAAATCACCCGTTACTCCAGCTTATGTCATTGCAAGAATACTTCGCAACGTTTCTTCCCTTTTGTGCTTGCTCCCCTATTTTTTTTTCTTTTTTTCTTTTTTTTTTTTTTTTTATATATTGAGCAGTGTATAAACATGGGGCAAGTTTTCTTGGAAAGTACCTGACTTGTTCCGGAAACGTGATTGGCTTTCAAGGTTTCTGTATTCTTCAAGAAGATTCCAACTAGCTCACTTTTAACGGGAAACTTTCTTTTCCATTAGGTATATTAAATGTCCATTATTTTTCAGGAATGTTTCTGTGTGTGTGTGTGTGTGGGTTTTTTTTTTTTTTTTTTTGCAATGTAGTTACAGAACAGGAAAGAAAAAAAATGAATAAAAATTAAATAATGTTCGAAAAACCATTTTTTTTTTTTTTTTAATTCATTTCATCTTTTTTTCATGTTTTATTTCAAAGCTCAATATGTAGGATATTTGTAGTTGCATTATGCGTGTCATTGCACTTAAAAAAAAAAGACGATATTTTCGTACAAGTATTTTATGCAGCAGAGCAGTAAATTCATTCAAGATCTTTCAATCTTTTTTACACCAACTACATCCTTGACATCGTACAGCAAAAAAAGTACATAAAAAAAGAGAAAAACAAGCATTGAATATAAAGAGATAAACGCTCTTGCTATCTTCACGCCTCAAGGACAAAAGTTATGCAACATGTTCTTTTATTTCTCATTTGACGTTTCGCTCATATATGATAAACAGAAAGGAACTTGTTCACCCTTTTTTAAGTGTCTGCGCGTGTGTGTGTAGGAGAGAGGGACAGAGAACCTGTTTTTTTTTTTCTCTCCTCGCGTAGTTTCCCTTCACCTCTTCTTCCCTAAAAATATATGCAATTTGATAAGCCATTTTGAAGTCAACTGGTTTATGGATTTGTAAGAAAGATAAATCCAGGTAAGTGTGTTGAACGATTTATTTTTGGGAGGAAAGATAACGACTTTATTATATTACTAGAAAGTCATTTCTAGTTGTCTAATTTCAAGAAAATTGTTTCTACATTTGAACGAAGCTATTGCCTGTTTGGTGATATTTTGATAGTTGAAATTTTAACCCTAACACCAGTGAATCAACACTAAACTCCAGTTGATAGCGTATATTCGCATCTCCAGAGCTCGAATACGCTACCTTGCTGCGATTTACAATACTACCGAAAAAGGTAAAACATTCCATTCCACGTGTTTTCTTTGGAGTAAATTACAGGCTTCAGATAGTTTATAGTGTAATGTAATTTCAGAACAATAGAAAAAAAGCTTCCTACAAACACTGATAAATAACTGTCATTCACTAATCTTCAAAGCAAGTTATAAGTTACAGCATTTGTTTACCTTTTTTATCCGCCATTAGACAGTAGCTGCAGCGCCCCCTATAATTTATTTGAGTTTCAAATTGTTTTGGTTCCTTCGTTTTCCTAAAATGACAGTCTTACCAGTAAAACTGTTAAATCGCCAGATCGAGTTAAGCCTTGACACAATAAATCTTTTCCATGCATGTCAAACATTAACAAAACATATTATCAAATTATCATACCGTGGCGCGAGTTTCATTGTTGAAACAAGTGGGTTACTTCCTCATCGGCTATTATTTATATGAGAATCATCAGAGAAAGAGAGAGATGAATCTGAAGTGCAATTCTTACAGCATTCAGAATGCAGACAAAAACGAATGAAACAAAGATAGTCAATTGGAAATGGAGAGCTTTATAGAATTTCTAAAAATATCGCCAAGCTGGCGCAGATGATATATTTTGGTTGATTTGATTTTGAATCTTATTCTCAAGGGAAAGTTTGGCATATCTCCATATGGTTGAAAAATGATCACCAAACTTTGCAAATTTATGCGTACCTTCTCAGCTTTTCTCGGCTTGTGTTCCCCTTCTTGCCTATTATCACTCACGAATCTAACAATTCGACTAACAAACTCTAACACCAGCTCCTCTGTTTATGATCTTTCAAGTTTCTTGTCAAAATTGAAAATTTAGAAAACGCTAATTAGAATTGATGAGCTGCTGTTAAAATTGCTCTTAAAATATATTATAAATTAGTTCGTTTAAAAAAGTTCCCTATTTAAAACTGCAAATGATAGCAATTCATATACTATTCCGACACTTGCAAAGAAAACACTGAATTGCTATTCTAAAGCTAATATCTTTGACAAACCTACAGCCTACAGTTGCATTTTTCAGACTTCAATGGATAAAAATTTCAGAGTGGGAGATAAAGAACATCTGAAATTTCTCCCTTATCTCAACGTCTTCAATGCTGGCCTAAAAGTGCGTTTTTTTAAAACTTCAATGTCGAAAATGTTCTGGAGAAAGCCCGTGAATTTTCTCTATCTCCTTAGAGTCACCAATAACAGTCGAAAATAGCGCTTTTGAAAGTTCAATTTTGGAAAACTTTTGGAAGGGTAACAGACCCACGATGTCCCTAAAAGTTACTTCGATTCTGACAAACATTCAGGGATGGAACATACTCTAAAATTACCGAAAATTGCGAAAAAGTGCGATACTGGAATTCAATTTCGAAAATATCTACTCTTCCTATACCCCCTTAAAACCACAAGAAAGTGAATAAACCTACGTTTTTAGATGAACCCTGATTTCTCCAAATACAATCTAGCATGAAATCACATTTTTCGAACTCATAACTTGTAGTATCAAGCTTTCCTTCAAAGCGATAAATTTCACAAAAAGAATTTCTGAGTTTTAAACCTAACGTTTTATAAATTAACTCTTATTTCTTTTTTTTCAATTAAAACTTATTTATTAAGAATTGTTAGCTATAAATTCAAACATCATTTAAGTTTGTATTTTATTAAGTTTTAGCAAACAGATTTAAAATATGTTTGTTTTTATATTTTGGTTTGTATGTTAGTATCATAGCACATGTGCATGCACTTTTTATCCTGATATACCTCTTAACAACAAAGCGTAAAAAAAGTAGAGCTACTAAATACTTGAAATTCTATTTGTAGTATTGTAAAGTAATATTCTATAACATGGTTTCCCAAAAGAAATAAGTTTGAAAAACTTGGCTTGTCTTGAATATGTAATTTTAAAATCTTTTTTGTGTAATTTTTTTTTCGAGGGAGAGGGGATCGAATATTACTTATTGAATAAAGAAACATAATTACATGAATCCTTTGTATCATCTTGTTCAATCTAAAAGATGCGCTTGAAACTCAAAAAAAAAAAAAAAAAAACAAGATCAGTAAGGAAGAATGATGAAGTGTAACCTAACTAGTTTTGTTGACAAACTTGGCAAATGAGAGGAATCTCTCCAGCGGAAAAAGTATTTTTCAAAACCACTCAAACCTTATTTATGAGTTTTTTTACCAAAGGAAGGGAAATCGTATCTCAGTCACAAAGGGGTCATTCCATGCGAAATGAGCAAAATTCGCAAAAAAAGTGGCGGCCGCATGGTAACAGATTTTTATGAAATTTGGTATACAGGTTCCTTTTATGCCTAAATAAAAATATCTAAAATATTTTTGCTTAAAATTTTTTATTTGAATAGTTACATGCGATTGAAAATTGGTCAAATTGAACAGCATTCTCATAAATGCTAAATGTTGCACTTTTGAAGGCTTGTATCTTATTAACTATTTAATGAAAACATAAAAGTTATATGTTGTTGCAATCTATGGAGTAGGGTAATTAATCTGATATCAGTAAAATTTTCAAAGTTATTATAGTTAACTTTTAACCGAGTTTCAAAAACTGAAAATATTTCAATTTTCTCATAATTAAGCATTTTATTTTTTAATCTCAATCTTTAAGGAATGCATTAGCTTTGATGAAATTAATACCCAATAATGTGCTAAGTATCATAAAAGAAATACCATACTTTTGAAGTTGTATTTTAACTCCTTTGTCTTCAAAATCAGTTTTAAACTTAGTGACATTTTGCAAAATGATGATTTTCCCCTTCACATACCCACAAAAATTCAAATGAGGGAAAATTCAGACAACTTTCAAATTTTACAAGAATATAGAGCTGTGTTTCTACTATTTGCTTGAAGAAACTCGAAATTGGTTTTTGATTTCCAAACGTAAAATAAAATTCAGAAAAATAGCCTTTTTTTTTGTTTTATGGGTCAATTCATACAGGTTCAACGGATGGGTGCGCTCGACCATTTTTAATTTTTTTTTTTTTTTTTTTGAAATTCATATTCCTAAAAGCTGCATATGAAAGATGTTTAAAACCACTTTTATTTTTTCTCTCAACTAGACCTTTGATTTTTTAGAGGTCATCAAAAGTGATTTTCGTAGTCAAAAATGGGACTTTTAGACCTTTGCATTTTGGCCGAAATCTATTTGAATTACATTTATGACAGTTAATTTAACGCTTTGATGTTAAAGTGCATAAGTTGATAGTCTTACATGCTGAGTTACGTAGCTGTAAGTTAATAATTAAAATAATGGCAACAGGTTAAAGTTCAAGGCCAAAGGAAACATTTTACTCATTTCAAAGGGGGATAACTCACGTAGGGGACGGAAACACAAAATGAAATACGACAAAAACTAATCACTGGAACCATGCTAAAAAGAATATGTAACTGTTTCTGTGTGTTTGTGCACCCTTTATAGATTACATACCCTCAAAAATCGGAAAAATGACGAAAATGACATTTTTAGACCCTTATAAACCAAAAGGAGATGGAATTAAAAATAAAATTTCCTGGCCAATTGAATATTCCGTTCAAGTACTATACATGTTATACATATTGATTTTTCTATTTGGTTTGTGAAAAAGATACAGGTCTTTGAAATTAAGCAATTTTGCTAGTCAATTCACACATTAAAACAAAGGAAAAGTGTGAAAACGTCATGGCACCTTCTTAAATTACGTATATTGTGCCCTATATAATACATTATACTGAAAAAAAATATTGTAATTTTCAAAATAATTATTTTAATTTGATAACTTAGAAATATTTGAACATGAATGAGTGGAATTGACTGAGCTGGCGGTGTATTTCATGTATTTCTGCCTTAGCCCTGGCTATAGGGTGATAACTTACTGAATGAACGAGTAGTTTATACTGTATGGAACCTGTATGGATCGACCCTTATGTGAAATTACGAGAATTCAAAGAATTAGATAAACGACTAAATGATGCAAAAGCAAGTAAAACTAACATTTATTTCAACTTAAAAAAATGTACATTTCAGAAATGTACACTTCAACATGCTTTTGAGAAAATGAAACACGAAAGAAATGGTTAGTTTTGCTAAACTTACAAAATAAAAGGAAGTAACTAATGAAATTTTACCTTAGTTCAAGTTACTCTAGTAACAAAAATACGCTGATACCAATGATTAAAATTAAGTAGCATCTAAAAGACACTTCAATATATTATGTAAAAAAAATTGAGTAAATTTAGAGCATTCCCTCATCTTCAAAAAAACATCTGAAATAGAGGAAAAAATGAAATTTTTGGAAATTTTCTATTTTTTTAAGTACAATTTCGTCATCAAGAAATTCATAAACAGTTACTAAATTAGAGCAGATAGTTACTTATAGATAGTTTTTCAATCTGAATCATTTTTACTGTTATATTTTCATTAAAAGAGCTAGAAGAGTGATTTAAAATCTGAAGTAAATTGGCAAAATTTCAATCTTTGTTAACATCTCCGATTCAAAAAAAGATCCGAGTAAATTTTACTTTGCTCTTTCTCAATAGAGATTTGTTTATAGAATGCGGAAATATTTATTTTTTAAGTGTACGTTTATAACTTATGGAGTTATTGAGTCACAAACTGGCAGCAATGAACTCTGAAAATTTAGGCTTAGCGTAAGCATCAACTTCTAATTTCAATAACAAAGCAACAAACAGTTTTTAAACTTCCATACTTTGCATTTCCTCATAGATATGCATGGTTTACCTAAATAAAAATTTTCATTAAAATCTGTGACATGTCAGCCACAGCTGATTTGCTCATTTCGCATGGAATGACCCAAAGGCGAATCCAAAAATTTCCCAAGGGGGGGGGGGATTGATATTTTTACTTACCCCTTTCTACGTATTTAATTTACACATACATGGGAGGGGGGTTCCAACATCATTTTTGTTTGAAACAACTAAAATTTTGAGATTTAGCCTAAAAGGGGACGTAAGAGGTTCCCGGATCTATTCTTTTCCTTTTCCGATAACAAAGGTATTCTAAAACTGCTCTTTTAAAACTTCAACATCGTGATAATTCCAGGAGAATATTTCAAACCCCCTTTCCTTAACATCATGAATGTCGTATAAAATTGTTTTTTTTTTTTTAGAACGTCGGTTCCGAAAAATTTTCTGAACCTCATCCCTTATCCTAATACTACGTGAAATGGCCTACAATAGCTACTTTATGGCTTAAATTTTGCAAAACATCCGTCGAAAGCTATTAAACCTCTCCTCCTCAAGACATCACCAAAGATCTTCTAAAATTGCCTTTTTGAAACTTCAAAAGTTTCCGTGAGAGAGTTTCGAACCGCATTTGCTCCTAATATCATCAAAGATGATCTGCACTTGCGTTTTGGAACTTCAATTCCGAAACATTGCCGGTACAGAGCCACTCAAGAGAGGGGTGATCGCCCCCATCGCCCCTCCCTTGTATCCTTCTTTGTCATGTCATCAAACCCTTCCTGCCATATCTTTCCAGGGTTGGGGGCAAAAAATGTTCTTCCGTGTTCAGGTAAAGGGCAGTATCTGCAGAAATGAGTTTTCGAGATAATTTGAAGAAACTTGTTTTGAACAATAGGGGCATGTTGGAACTAGACTTTTTTTTTTTTTAAAGCTTTTTTCCAATTAAAAAACCAAATAAACAAACTAGTGCAATAAAGATAACGCATAATAGATACAAATACAAATACAAATTTGACGACCAGCAACAGGCTCTTGGTCCAGCTAGGCACGTCCTAGTCAATTTGTTAGTCTTCAATGAAGATCAATGGCCCTCTTAAAGCTATTCACCCACTTCTTCATTACCACCTCTTCCGGTAAGCTGTTCCAAGTGCCCACAACTCTACTAAAGAAGTAGGTTTTCCCTATTTCAAGGCTAGCCTGAGATTAGACTGAATAGCTTAAAACAATGACCCCTCGTCCTACTTTCGGTGCAAAAATTTAATCCATTAACATCATTCATTTTGATAAATTTAAACAACAGGATCATGTCCCCTCTGATCCTCCTTTGCTCCAGGCTATATATTAGGTGGGCCGAAAAAACTTTTTTTGGAAATCTGTTTTTGGATAGTGCGGAAAAGTTGCTATATGGACCGTTATTACCCATAAAAAATTTCGCTAAATTTGTTTAATATTTAGCCGGCGCTATTTGACCTTGAAAAACTGAAAAAAAAGGCAAAAATGCACTTTTTTCAAAAAAAAAAAGGGGGGGGGTAAAAATAAAAGTTTGAAGCTAGTTTCAGCAAACATTAGAAGTATCTGTCAGTGAATTAGTTGAAATCCTCAAAGACTTTTATACATTTCGTAGAATATTTAGCTACGCTCCTTTAAGACTGACACATGGGAAAAATGAAAAAAAAAAAATTAAAGTAGTTTCAAAATAAGTAAATACTGAAATGTTACGCAATACGTTTTTTAGAAAAAAACAGTGAAAATTCAATTCAATTCTATGCGACATTTGTTCGCCAATTTTAAAAAATGCACACACTCAAATAAAAAATAGTTACATAAGATGCTAATTTTTTACTCTTCGGTTCCAATTGTTTCTCCTGGATAATAAACGGCGCTCAACTGCTTCTATTATTCCTAAGATTATGTTATAACTATTTATATATGTTTGACAAATAGAGCCCTTGAGTATTAAAAAAATGTGAATCCTCTGAAGTTTTTTAAACGGGAGCCGGACATTTCGAATGTCATTGCATGAAAGATGTTACGGGGCTGAAGTTTAGCACTGAAAGCAGGACAAGGGGTCATTGTTTTAAGCTATTTAAATCTCAGGCTAATATGGATGTTAGGAAAAATTATTATTTTAGCAGGGTAGTGGAACCTTGGAACAGTTTACCGGAAGAGGTGGTAATGAGCAAGGGAGTAGATAGTTTTAAGAGGGCCATTGATCTTCACTGGGGATTGTAAATTGACTAGGACCATTCTAGCTGGGCCCAGAGCCTGTTGCTGGTCGTCACTTTTGTATTTGTATTATCTTTGTTTTGGTATACAACACGACTGTTATGTAGAAACGCGCGAAAAAGAAAGTAACGCGAGCAAGCACAAGTAGTCTTCTATTTGGATCTGTAAGAGATTTGTCTCCTCCCGATGCTTTATTTCTTCCAACATATGAGGACATTATCAGATGTTATCAAATCACTAAGATGCAAATAAAGGGAGAAGGAAGTAAGCAACCATCTTCAGCAAGTGTGGCCGCTGTAGTTGCAAAATAAGTTATTGATATTAGGGGGCGTGCTTCCCTTCCCCTTGTTTCGATAAGAAGAGTGATTGCCATGATTTTATCTTATTATTCTAAATATAATAGCGCAACAAAAAATGCTAAAAATATAAAGACGCAACTTTTACAATCAAAGCTAGGCAAATTTAAAGCAGAGGCTACGACTTTGTTTGACGTTTGTGCCTGCAAATGCGCAGATTTATATTCGTGTAATTGCAGAAAAAAAGCAAAAGTCCCTGATAGAGAAAAACAATTTCTAATTGATCAAAGGATAGTAAGAAAAATGGCTGTTGGAAAAGTGGATAAGGTAACAAATAATGCATATTTCGCTCATCCTGAACAGCTACTGTTGACAATGTTGTTTGACTCAAGAAAATACATTCGGGGAATTAGCTGTTAGGTGCATTCTGAACTCTAGAAATAAGAAGACGAAGAGCTCGGATGGTTACGATTTTTTAAGCGTCCTAAACTCAATTTTGAAGCCATTGATTATGTTGATTTAGTTCATTGGGCAAACTGTGTTGCAACAGAGCCACCTCTTACAATGCATCTAAAAGACCAACAATTGAAAGAAATGTGCAAAGAACAGCCTACAGAGTTCACTTTCGAGAAATTTCCCTGTCACACGCAAGCTGTGAAACGTTGTGTGAAACTAATAACCGAAGCTGCAATAAAAGTTCGTGGTGAAACTGCACGAGATGGATACATTCGTGCCAAACTTCAAGCTAGGAAAGAACTTCCATCATTTGATAACAAGGGACAATATTATTCCAAAAAATAATATTCATTATGCATGAGGTATTATAAATCAAATTTGAAGATTTCTTTTTCAAAATTTTATTATCTTTATATGTAATTCTAGAAAATGTATGATATTATTGCGTGATAATAATTACTATGATTAATAGTGCTATTTAATTAATTAGTCTATGATTTAATTTTGAAAAATAATTTTCACAATGGTTTTTAAAAAAATTCAATATTTTTTCATTTTTCTCCAATTTTTTGATGTCCGAAAGGAGCGGTTAAATGCTCATTAAAATCAATGAAACATTTTATGGGCTCGAACTGGCTCATTATATAACATTTTCGGTGCATTCCAGCAAAATATTTGGAATTTAGTTTTTTAAAAAAAATTTCGACAAAAATTCATTTTTCTCATTTTTTTCGGTTTTTTAGTGTCAAATAGCGCCGGCTAGATATTTTTTAATATCCAAGAAATTTTTTGTGAGTGCTAATTAGCTCATCACGCAACTTTTGCGCGCTATCCAAAAATTGATTTCGAAAAAAAATTTTTTCGGCTTATTTCGGCCCACCCTATTATATATATTAAGTCTGATATCATAATCTAAATCTGAAAGTCCCCTTACTAGTCTAGTTACCCTTCTTTGAGCCCATTCCAATACACAAATATCTTTCCTCAGATAAGGCAACCAAAACTGCACAGTATACTTACTCCAAATGGGGGGTCTTACTAAACTCCTATATAAAGGCAAAAGAACCTTCTTAAAAGAATGAAACTTTTGCAGCTACTGCCCTTTACCTGCCCATGACAGTACCATACTTCATGTATATTATGCGGAAAAAAATAATAAAAAAACCCATTCGCAAATACACTACATCCCTAAAACAAGGGGGAATAGCCCCTCTTGACATCCTTTAAGGACTGTCCTGTCTTCCCTATTTACGACCTCTCTTTCCCTTCTTCATTCACTTTTTATATTTTACTAAGTCATGGTTATTGCTAGTTTCGTTTAACATCCCTTGAACCCGGAATTGAACTGATTAACTGCTGATTGTAAGTTGATAAAATATAGTAGATAACGTTTCTGCTGATGCCGATACGAAACATTTATGATATTAAAAAAGAAGCTAAAACACAGCGGAAATCACAAAGGGTTTTTTTTTTTTTTTTTGTTTCAAAGCAAGTCGGATGTATTTAGATCATATGCGGAAAATAAATTCGGTACATTGCAGTATTTTGATGAAACCTTTGTGAAGGTAAGATATTTTATTTTCGGTTTACATATAGAGGGGGAAAAAATTTCTGATTTTATTTCGTTAATAATCAATTTATGCAATTTATAATTGAGGCAGAAAGAAGCAAAGGGGTAAATGGAATTTTTTTAAAGTTTTGAGCAAAACACTTGGAAAGTTCAAGGTATGCTTTTATTGAAAATGTTTTCTGGATCATGCTGTATATTAACACCTGCCAGCGGTACTATTAACATTAATTGCGCCAAAACAGAGTTTCTCCTATCATTTGTATCAGTTATCTCCAAATTTTGAATTTTTGCACTTACACCCTTTAGCTTCTAAGAGTTTCAATAAATTTTCACTATTTTACAATGTTGTATAGTCCGACAAAGTGAATTGAGACAGCTTGACACCAAGGCAAAATTTTAGTTTTTCTTTCTACTTTTTGATAATGGAACAAATGCAATTCTTCGCTTTTTTCTGCTTATTTATAATTTAAAGTGAATCATTATGGATAATGAACATCCCCAACAAATCATGGTTTCGAAACCTGTTTGATCCTGAGAAATCAATGTTATTCTGAATTGTTTTACAAAACCTGAACCATCGCTAGTATCCTTCAATATCATTCATGAGTTATCCATTATAAAATTTCAATAGACATTATAATCAATAAATTGCATAACCGCAAAACGAACAAATTTGAAGGAAGAAAAAAATGACGAAATAATTCTATATGTCTATTACTCGTTTTACTGCTGATATGAGGCAATGAGAAGCAATTGGAAGTCACGAAGTCATGGAGTAAATTACGTTCTAAGTTCAAACCCTACAGTGGTAGTCAAAATTATAAGGGCAAAAGAAAAATTCCTCAAATCTTGGCTGCATTTGGTCGGAAAGTTATGTAAATTTTATAACTGTAAATAAATGGTTAAAATATTTTTTTGTTACTTTTATTGGAAATATAATTAATAAAAAATAGGAATTTTGTATTCATAGAATGACATTTGAATTTAGACATCCCTGTTGCATGAACAAAATTAAGACCTTTAGATTTGTGTATTCTAAAAAGCAAAATTTTTCTTGTTTTTTGTTCTGCACACTTCTCTACATAACGATACATAAATGCTTATTAAGCGACTGGGGATGTCACATTCTATTTTTCCGGTCATGTTGTTAGGTACTATAATTGAAGAATTTAAGAAAAGGAAAGTGGTTGCTTGAAAAACTTCACGACTTACTGTACGTCAAATAGCAACAAATCTGAATGCATAGAGATTGGACATTTAGAGCTTTCTCAATAATCTTGGCAAATAAAGACCACAAAGACGAGCAGGTTGGCAATCTTCTGTTTTTGTACGTGTGAAACTCATGATTATAATACGAGCTTGCTCCAAAAAAAAAAAAAAAAATATCAGGAAATATTTGATGGGAATTCAAGTTACGATGCAGTTCTCGAATTTTTCAACATCTTATACAAAAAGAGAAAAATTTTCATGATGTGAAACTAATGTCACGACCGACTTCTTAAAAAAGTTCATAAGAGACCAAGAGTTGAGCGTGCCAAAAATGCGTTGTTATCGGTAAAAAATGGATTAATGTAATCTTTTCTGATGAGAAAAGGTTAAATTAGGATGGGCTAAATGGTTTTTGCTACTTCTGGTACGATCTCCATGAGGGGGGAAGGGGAATTTCAAAGTGCACATTTGGAAGCGGCTCAGTAATGGGCTGAGGAAGTTTCGCAGCGGACGGAAAACGTACCAATATTTTTTATGCAGGGCGGAATGAATTCTGAGAGTAATGTTGTTGTACTGAGGAATATTTTTGAACCAAAAGCATTGTTAATTATGAGTTTAAATGATTTGTTCCAGCAGGATAATGCCTAATGATATGTTTCTGAAACCTCAAAATCATTGCTTGATTCTTATTTCGTGAAATTATTGTACTGGCCGGTTAAAAGGCTCGGTCTAAGTTTAATGGAAACTTTGTGAGGGATCGTGGCACTCGAAATATGAAAAAAATGGTAGTTAATATCGAAACAGGCAAAAACGCATTTCCACCGTCGAAAAAGACAGGATAAAAATTTCCAAGAACCGTTCTTCAATTTCCATGGTATCAAGCCTAATAAAAGTGGTTGAAAGAAAGGGGGAATGTTATTGATTACTAGGGTTTTTCAGGGAAAAACCGCTCGTTGTCCTTACAATTTTGTCCAGTTTTTTAACAATGAAATTTTTTTATTAATCACGGAAAACATTTCTGTTTTGTATTTTCAAATGTTCTGCGTTCTACAATGATTTCGAGTTTAAAAAGGCATGTGGTGTGTAAATTTTACTGATTTCTTTCCTTTTTTTCTGTGAAACTTTCTACTTTCCTAATAATTCTGATCACCAGTGCATATAGGTTTTCTCTGAAAAGTTTTTTTTTTTTTAATTATGCTGTATTGCAGCCACTACCAGGGTTAATATTATTATGTCTTGCATCAAAGCAAATGAGAGTTTCTCCTATCATTTGTACTAGTTTTCTGCACATTTTAATTTTGGAATTTAGGCTCTTTGCTTTTAGGCCTTCAAATGCAGTTATATTGTTAGACATGTATGATTTTTATTTTTTTAATTTCACTGCTTCGGAGCTCAAGCACCCCCCCCCCTCTTCAACTTTGCATAATATTGGACATTCAGTACTTCAAATAAGTATGTTATGAATAAAGAAGTGTTAAACAGACAAAAATGCAGTTGAATAACATTTCTGGAAACAAATTCGTTTTATAGTTAATTTTTCTTTTATTTTTTGAGAAAATAAAATACATGTAGTTTGAAAAGTCATTTTGGATTTAAAAAAATAAATAAATAAACGAACGGTGTACTCTTCAAATAATATTACATAACAAATAAATTGCCCACCTATGCACATGATATTTTGAAACTGATTGTGGTTTTTATTTCTCTCTATGTTTCAGAAACTGAAAATGCTTCAAACTTCTCCTTTGAGAATATTATCAGGTGAATGCAAGCTTCTCAATGGACTCCTTCGCCAAATAGACTGTTATAAGAGACCTTCTTCCACAGCCAATGTTCCAAGTCAACAAAACAATGAATTGGCTTCTGCTAAACCTTTCGAAGAAATTCCACATCTTCCTATACTTCCCGTAATAGGGACAGCATGGGCATACATGCCAATAATAGGTAAACTACGTCTCAATATTTGAGACGTATTATCAAGAATCATGCATGCACTTTGCTTACAATATGAGTAATATTTTACAACTCTACTACATCAATGTACTAATGTATGATGACGTATAATGCATCTAAAATTTATAGTGTCTCTAATGTCAATCATGTGAAAAATTAATTTTACCACCAGTGTATAAAAATTTACGTTCGGATAAAAGCAAAAAAGGTATGGTAACTTTAAGGATATAATGGTTTTTTATGTACTCAGTTTAACTTATTGTACCCTCTAGTATAGCGTTAATTTGCTTCTAAAGAGAGGTAGAGTCATAACAGTCCTTACAGTCTACCACAATTGGATTGATGATATGATGAAAAACCAAGGATTCTGAGAAGAGAGTTCTCTTACCTTTTTCTTCTTCTCGGCGGTGCTTAATTGTACAGTTACAGAAATCACAAGTAAGAGGTAAGTGTGTATTATCTAGGCATCCAAGCAATCAAGGATACAAAAAAGGGCTGGGGGGACTATTGCCCCTTATAAAGGTCAGATAAAGGCTTGAAAATTGTCGAGATTGAACAAGCGAAAAGACAATTTTACTTGCTTTTCGTTGTTGTTAGAGAAAGAGAAGCTCAGCAACTCCCCCCCCCCCCTCCTCCGAAACCTTTTCGTAAAAAAGTTGTTTCCTTTAATCAAAAGTACTACTTTTAACTGAAATTAATAGAAATGCAAAAAAAAAAGGAAAGAAAAGAAAAAAAAAGACAAATTAGCGAGGAAAAAAAACTTATTTTTCCAACGCTTAATTTGAAATTATTTTTATTTTAAATGTCCGAGTTTGAAAATAAGGCATAGTCTTTATGACGTCACAAATGATGTACTTTGGCGCATCTGTGTACCGTGTTTCCAAATTATGATAATCAAGAAGTGAATTAAATATTGCGCGCTACGCTTGCTATCAACCACATCGTTGCCAACACAAGTGAGTAAAGAAGCGAATTAAAATTCGTAGTCAGTGAATGGCATCATTGAATGGCATTTCATCATTTGTGATGTCATCGGCAGAAGCGTAAACAATGAAAGCGCACCGATTAAAATATTTTTTTTTAAATATTAAACTTGGTCAAATTATTTTTTAAATGGTCAGATCCTATGTTTTTAAGCATGCTCTTTCAGAAAAAAAATACTTTAAAAATTCCGGAAACGACCCCATTGAAGTCCTAAAACGGATAAGTTTCCGAATTGTGGTCCTAAAACGAAATTGTCGTAAAATATGCACACCATCGGAAGAGAAAGGAATAGGGTTCGGTACTTCAGTACTGGAATTCACAATATGTGGTAAGGGGTAAGTTCAAAAAAATCAATCGCTCTCCTCTTGAAAAATTTCTGGACCTTGGTGTGTCTGCTTCTCTAGACTACAATATGTTACACTTTTGCAATGACTTTCATTTCTAATTTCACTCAAAAGCACTTAAGATACATTTTTTTATCTCAAGAGTGCAATAATTCGAAAACATATTGCTGCTGTAAAAATATTGTAGGGGAGAAGGCATGTGAGCACGGAGCACATGTGAACATGGTGTGTTTTACTAGGATAACGTCAAGCAAAAAAAAAAAAAAAAATCTCGAGTAATGGCAGCACCAGCCACTCTTCTTAGCCAAACTTTCAGAAGAAGGAGCCCGTTTATATTCCTGTGATGACGGCTTCTTTGTTTTAGCAGATGCTGGTGTACTTTTATCACTGTCTTCGTCGTGTAAAAACATATTTCAAACTAATAAGCTAAATTTAATTATTCCAAGCCATTATATGAACATTCACGTAAATCCATGCCGCTGTTTAAATTTTGTAATTAAATTAAAAATTCTTTATTTTTGAAAATTAGTTCTAAGGTAGATGACGGGGCAACTTGGAAACACAACATGTAGGGGCACATTTGAACAGTTCCCATATTTTCTGCGCAATATAAATATTAGTGTAGGCTTATTTTGCGTGTTAAAAGAAATGTAAGGATTTATATTTATGATTTTGCAGCAATCAGTTTGTAAATTTATTGTAAATTATTATTACATAATTATTAATTATCTATTTATTTTATTTTTTAAATTCTTCAGTTACTAAATAGTTGGACAAAAATTAAGTAGTATATAATATTTGCAGGGAAAATAGAGACAAAATATTTTCCTTAAATTAAAAACTGAAATTTAGAATATTTTTAAACCCCATCATTATAGGCTATATGAAGCTTAAACGCACTATATAACAAGAATGAACTTTACATAATAAAATACTCTTTGCATTGTTTAGTCTTATAAGATTTTTTCTAGTCGATCCAGTGATTAGAACATGCTATGAAACTTTAAAATTTGACTGTGAGCAGAGTTATTTAATTGGGAGAAAATATTTTCTTAATGAAAATTACTGTACAATTCAAACTGACACAGTGTTGCTTGCAAACCCTTGAATGTAATTGGTATATATGTATATGCTTCATTATAACGAGTTTTGCGTTAAAATATGATGCTCGTCCTGCATTTTTTAATCGTGTTCACATGTGCCCCAAGCATGTTCACATGTACCCTCCTATAGGGGCACATGTGAACAATTGAAGACATTTTTTAAAAATTCCATAAAGTAAGAAAATATTTTTTCAAAAATCTGAAAAAAAAATCGATGGCACAAAGAAAAGACTATTCAATCATGGGGATCTCTTTTCTGTGAGAAATTGGCAATATTTTTTGAGAAATTAAGAAAGGAAAAAAAATGTTCACATGTGCCCCTTTTCCCCTACCTAGTTATGGATAAAGGAAGAGGATATATTGCCACCTCCAAGCAACAGTACGATCTTACTGTTGTTTCTTTGGATTAGGCGTCTAACAGTTGCTCTTAGTCGACGATATGGCGTGTTTCTTCATCATAAGATAAACTCCTCTTTAGATTACGATTATATTTCTCTTTAATAATGCCATACAAAACTCACATATACTTATATTTTTCTTTTTCAGGACTTTATAAAACGAGCCGTCTCCACGAGGCAGCAAGGGACAAGAGGAAAAAATTTGGGGACATGCATCGAGAGAAGTTCGGGCCTCTGCACATGGTTGCGTCTTTCCGCGCGGAGGACATGGAAATCCTTTCCAAACACGAAGGACCCTATCCTAACAGAGGATTCCTCTCAACCATTCAAGCATATCGAGAATCAAGAAAGCAGTGGTACACTACAACGGGACTTATGGTTTTGTGAGTTTGTTTCTTAAGTCCACGAAAAACAGATTAAAAATATTATTGAAATAAATTTCATAACCGGGCCCAGTTGACTCTTGAAAAAAAAGGGTGCTGCGAGCTAATTGAGCATCAACTGTTCACAAAAGAAACTGCTAGAACGCAAGCGTTTATTATGCTCGAAATTGGCTAGTATTGTGCTTGTGATTTTGGAGAACCGCTTACAGTTCGTCCAAGATTTTTGGCGATTTTTCAGTATGAAGTCATTAATTTGTAATCCATAGCTTAGTTTTGAAAACTGGTAGATCTGAAAAAATCCGTTTTGCTCCCGTAATGAGCAAAACTTTTATTTCACCAGATATTGCTTTCTGTTGGAATTTTAATTGCAAAATTTGAATTAAAAAAAAAATCTAAACCAGAGACGGCAAGTAGGATTTTATCAAAGAGTCAGAACTAAAGTGAATTGAAATGAAGTTTTAGTTTTTTTTTTCCCTCGAGTTATGAATTTACATGTAGTACTGCCGTGTGCAGGTAAAGGGCAGTAACTGCAAATTTTTCATTTTTCTTTCTTTCTTTCTTTTTTTTTTTTTTTTTTTTTTTTTTTTGCATTTTCGTTATCTATTGTACGTTATTTGTATTGTACAAGCTCGGTTATTCGGTGTCCGCAGTAAAAAAGGCTCGAAAAAGACGTCTAATTCCAACATGTCTGTATCGTTAGTATTGAATCCAAAACGTGTTTCTTCAAATATCTCGAAAACTCATTTCCGCAGATGCTGCCGTTTACCTGCACACGGCAGTGTACCTTTTCCCACACATTTTTTATTCGTAATAAATAGTAAAATTTAGAAATAGAAATAAAATTTCATATTTATCTAATTAAAATTGTTGTAAAAGTAGCAAATTTTAACAATAGTTGTAGTTAAGATAAAATTTTTCATTGATTTATTCGAAGTGCTTTTCTACACGCTTATTCGCAAGATATCTTACATCGCTTATTCGCAAGGTTCGTATGTTGTGATTACGAGGTATAAGGTACTTATAATTCAGCAGTTCCTAATACTTCGTAATCACAACATACTGTAACCATTTTGCCACCAAATTTTGTTAGGTACCAATAACCATTTATAATTAGAAGATTTCTTTTTGGACTTAATGATTTCAATAAACATGTGCTTACAATATTTCTGTACTTTAGACAAGGTAAGGAATGGCATGACCTACGTTCCAAGACACAAAAGCATTTGCTGAAACCGAAAGCAATCGAGTACTATTTGGTCCCCATGCAAGAAGTAGCTAAAGATCTGGTGAATAAAATCTATTTATCAAGAGATTCCAATAAAGAAGTACCGAATTTTCTTGATGAACTGTACAAATGGTCTCTTGAATGTAAGTTGAGCTATTTTCTAACAGCACATGTTTTTCTAACAATTCTCAATCTCAATATTTATGTTTAAAAAGCTTTTAATAATTAACAATTCGTACTTTCACTTCATTCTGAGTAATGTTACATTAGTCATTGAAACCAAATACATCATTGAATATCATACACAAAATTCTCAAAACTGATGAAACGCACCATTGAAAAAACTTAAAATTAGTTTCCGTTATATTTTTCTCTCTCTCTCTCTCTCTCCCTCTGATATTTTCTCTCTCTCCTCCTCTGATACCCCCTCTCTCTCTCTCTCTGATACTCTCTCTTCCTTCGCTACTCTCGCTTTCTCTCCCTCTGATATTCTCTCTCTCTCTCTCTCCCTCTGATACTCTCTCTCTCTCCCTGATACTCTCTCTTCCTATCGAACACAGATCGAAAACAACAAATACAATAAAACAAATTTATTCTTTGAGTCAGTGCCATCTTTTGTGTCCAGTAGTAATTTAATTTAAATATATATATATATATATATATATATATATATATATATATATATATACATATATATATATATATATATATATATATATATATATATATATATATATATATATATATATATATATATATATATATATATATATATATATATATAGCTTAAAATCTGTACAGAGCATAAAACTTCTTTACTAAATACATGAAGAACGAACATACGTGATTTATCATTTTGATAGAATAGGGATTATCTTATCCAGTAGACCATAGACATCAGTACCAAGCTCATTAAATTTGTAATGACTAAGCTCAAACTAAGCTCGTGTAACCAGCAGTTTTTTGGGGTATGGCTCTTCGAAAATAGGATAATTTTTCCCCCAAAAATTAAAAATTCAAATGTTTATCTTGCTTGGATCATACCAATATAACAATCATTAAAAAAAAAAAAAAAACATTGGTCATTCAGCTGTAGTACATACTATCTTTAACTTATAATGCAATATAAAATCTTTAGCGTTTTTGAAGTTGAAAAAAAAATAATAGGAAAATTATTATTATTTTTCTTTTTAAAGAAATGAGCCAGCATACTTCTCTGATATTTGACGAAATAAAAACATATATAATATAAAAAATGGTATAAAAAGGAGGGAAACTCCTTACATATGTTTGTTTTATTTTTAAAAAAATTACAAATCAATTATGAACAATATTTTTGTTCGTGATTCAATATATAGTGATGGTAGTACTCCAGAGTTGAGGGCAGGTTGTGTTTGATCTGTTTCCTCCTGCTGCTCGTCTAAAGAACCTCGAAGGTGGTTCTTAAAAAGAGAATCGTCAGAATTGTCTTCAGAGAGATTGGAAGCAGGCAAAAATACTGTTTTTCTACTTTTTATGAGCAAAGTAAAAATTTGAATAATATCTCTCGTATGGAAATCAGGAAAAACTACAAACATTTCATTTGAAATGCGGAGCGATGTAAATAAAGGCTAAAAATCGTACTTCACATACAAATGCTAAAGTGTGTAAGTGAATAATATTGAAACCATTTAAAGTATAATTGAGGTAAATTCATTTTTTTTTCTAATACCTGTCAATACTTTAACGCATTTCATGTCTCTTACAAACAGCTATTGCCTTTGTGGGCTTAGACACAAGACTAGGTTGCTTAGAAATGGAGTTACCAGCAGATTCTGAGGGACGGAAAATGATTGATTCTGTTCAAACACAGTTCGCACTTTTGATTGAACTAGAAGGTTTTGCCGGAAAAATAACTTTTTGGAAATTCTTTCCAACTCCAAAATGGCGTAAATTTACAAAAGCTTCTGATGTTTTCACTGAGTAAGTCAGATTAAATACATTTATCATGTTTTAATAAATTCAAGTAGAAATGATAATGCGTGTATATTACTTTATTTCAATTATATGCTAATAACAGTATCTTTAAACTATAATTATAATAAGTAATCCAGTAACCGATTTACAAGATATTATCCATGCTAAAAAATCTAGTCTGATACATTAGTGCTAGTTGATGTTATTAATTAGTGTTGAATTCCTCCTTCAGCGGTTTTTTTTTTTTTTCTTTCTAGCAAAAGATATTTTTTTAACAATAACTTGAAGTTAATGCATCTATTTTTGCTGTTATACAAACTAATAATCTAAAACAAATAATTGTTCATTTATCCATTTTTCATTGCATTATTTTCTTTACTCTTGCATACTTTTTACTTCCTTTTACAAAAAAAGGAAGTATTGTATTCGCGAAAAAATTTTCACTCAAAAATCGGCCTTATTTCCATTTTTCTCACCCCCGAATGAATGTTGAGTTTTTTTTTTCTTTTTTTTTCGACCCGACCACACGTGGATATATGCCTAGAAACCTACAGACACCCAAAATATCCATTTTGACGACCCCCGATTTAATTACAACGAATTTTCTCGTGACGCCTGTATGCACGTATGTATGTGCGTATGTGTGTATGTGAGTATGTATCTCACATAACTAGAAAGTTGAAATTTGGTATGAAGTCTCCTAGTGGGGCCTAGTTGTGCACCTTCGGTTTCGGTTGCATTCGTATGTTCCTAAGGGGGTCTTTTGCTCCTTTTTGGGGGGAAAACATTGTTAATTTCGATTTAAACTGAAGTGGTATTATAATTTGTCGGACACTTGGCGATGTATCGCCAGTCTTTTGGTCGCCAAGTTTTGTCGCCAACTTGGTGACAAATTTGGCGATTTTTTTTTTAATTTCTGAATTTGGTTTCAATTTGGCCACTCTTGGTGATATTTAGAGAGTAAACAATTGAATCACATTAAAATTGCCAATAATGGGGAAATGACATTAAATTGGAGTAAAAGGAAGTCATGTGATGCACACATCAGCTCGTTTCCTTTGAATATAAGTCAGATAATTTCTGGAGTGAACCTTCTTATCACTATGTCCCTTTTCCGATGTGGAATCTCTCAGCAGTGCTGCACATTGCGAAAGAATGACATAGTTAAAAAGTTTAAATTTAATCCCAATAATGAAAAATGTACGAAAATACGCAGTTTTGGATTCACATTTGTACTTTTTACAAAAAATTATGTTTTACCTAAAAACATTAAGACAAAATTGAATCTTTATCTAAACATGCACCATGCACATAAAACAATATTTAGGATACAATTTTGAACTTTTCCCACACTAACCTCCTTCGCAGAGGAATAGAATCTCTCACGTCGTGTCCAATCATCATTTATTTTTGTGATTTTATCTATCTTATACAGTACACAAATCACAAACGAATTTATTAATTTTATTTTACATATTTTGTGTTAATAATAGGATAATTTATTAATCTAATTAAAAACATTTCTAGAATTGCTTTCAAGTACATAAATCGTGCTTTAGATCAGTTAAAGAAGAACGAAGTTAGTGAAGAAAAGCAATTGACTTTGCTTCAAGCAATGCTGACCACAAAAGGTTTGGATGCATCTCGAGTGATGGTCACAGTAGCAGATATGCTTTTCGCGGGAATCGATACGGTAAGAATTGAACAATAAATATTCGTTTGCAAACATTGCAATGCACAACTTTTTTACAGCCCATACTTTCAAACTCGTTCCAATGTTTTTTCCCTTTTTATTTCCTTTTACAAAAAAGGGAGTATTGCATTCGCGAAAAAAAATTTCACTTAAAAATCGACCTTAATTTTCATTTTATTCACCCTCGAATGAATGTCGAGTTTTTTTTTTTTTTTTTTTTTTTTTTTTTTTTTGACTCAATCACACGTAGATAAGTGCCTAAGAACGTACAGGCACGCGAAATATCTATTTTGGCGATTCCCGAGTTAAATACAACGAGTTTTTTCGTGACGTCTGTATGTACGAACGTGCGGATATGCATATGTGTGTATGTATGTCGCATAACTCAAGAACGGTATGTCCTAGAAAGTTGAAATTTGGTACGTAGACTACTAGTGGAGTCTAGTTGTGCACCTCCCTTTTTGGTTGCAGTCGGATGCTCCAAAGGGATTTTTTTTTGTCCCTTTCGGGGGGGGGGGGAATCATTGTTAATTTCGATGTAAACTCAAGTGGTGTTGTAATTTGGCGGACACTTGGCGATATATCGCCATGTTGGTCACCAAGTTTTGTAGGCGACAAATTTGGTGGGGATTTTTTTTAATTTGATTTAAATTTGGCCATTGTTGGTGATTTTTAGAGAGTAAACTATTGAATCACATAAAAATTGCCAGTAATGGGGAAATGGTATTAAAATGGAGTAAAAGAAAGTTATGTGATGCACACATCGGCTCGTTTTTGTTTTTTTTCTTCCGAACATGCCCATAGAACGATAACTTAGGGTAAGTTTTGTGTTTTGTTTATCACCATTATTAGACCTTAAAGCTTAAAGAGTTGAAAATCTATGGTTTAATTTATATATTTACTAACGAAATTACGTCATTTCCGTTTCGAACTTGCATTTACCCATTTATGAGTTAGCTACAGGGGTTCCCAAACTGGGTACCGCAGAAAGAGGCAAAGAGTGCCGTGAAGTGTCAGTGGTAACAGGGTGCACACCGGGTGATCATCATTTAAGTTACGATTTCAATACGTTCTTACCGTTAAAATTATTTTTAGAATGAATTCATATTTCACCAGAATAATCGTGAGGCAATGGAATTTTGTTTGGCGAAGGAAAAAAAAAAGTATTTTTACGGCTAAGTTTTAAATTTTATTTTGCGATTTATCTCGTATACATATTATCTCGTATATTTCTATTTTTATTTCGCAGACTGCTCATACTGTTGGCTTTCTCTTGTATCACTTGGCAAAGAATCCAGACAAGCAAGAACGGCTCTACCAAGAAGTGATGAGTGTGCTACCAAGTGAGGAGCAGAAAATGACGCCTAAGACATTTGCTGAAATGCGATATTTAAAGTGTTGTATGAAAGAATCACAAAGGTTTTTGCTTTAATAATATTTTTAGCGATAAATTTTCATTTAAAGAGAATAGAAGTAAAAGTTGAAATTTAATCATTGTTCATGAAATCCGAATTTCTACTCATAAAGTATAGAATCAAACAAAACGCTTTGCTTATACGGAGAAAAATTTCAAAAACATAGGTATAATCATATTACTAAAATTTCATTGCTTAAAAGAACAAAAAACAAAACAAAACAAAAAAAAAAAAAAAACGACTGAAACGATTTTGCTGTTGTTGTTGTGACTGAATTCAATCGAGAAACAGAGCACTCGAGTTACGGCAGGCAAGTAGAGCTTCCCTTTTGATGAGCCCCATTCGAGTGAAGTCTGACTTTACACAGACAAAGAGCGATAGACGGAGGACCCGTCGATCGACATTTCGGCATTTTAGATCAAGAGCAGGGACGGAACATTCCTTGAATCAGTACTAAAAGGCATTCATTTGACGAGTTTTCAAGTAACTCAGTTACTATTTTCACACGCAGGTTTCGATACTGGTCCTCAATGGACCAGTATCGAACCCGTGACTCTTTGGTCACGAGCTCTATACCTAGCTTAACCGTTCGTGAAACCTTGAACCGAAGTAGGACTTAAAAACTTAAGTCAATACACACAAGCTGTTTTGGTCCCTTCTTAAGAAGCACCACACATAGTTTTATTTTATTTATAATTTCTACATTAGATATTAATCATTTTTCCAAGAGAACAATATCAGTTCAAGGGGAAACAATCTACTCTTATAAATAATTTTATTTTAGCACAAAACGAGACAAAGCAGGCGATTTTTTTTAAAGTCTTGTTATCTTTATTTTTAGATTGCATCCGGTTGTGGGAGGATCAGTGAGAGTTCTGGATCATGACGTAGTTATGAATGGATACAGAATTCCTGCTGGGGTAAATTAAACGTTATTTGTTTGTTTACGTATGAATTTCCATTTTAATTTTCTGATGCTTTCAGACAATGATATAGTTAACTACATTATGATGTTTTATCTTTCTGTTTATGTACACTCTGTAACAAAAAAACGACGTAACAAGAAAAGCTTTCAGAACGAAGCGAAATTTTCGCATACATGAAGGCAACATTGATATAAGAAAGTCATTACAAAATCAAGGATCATTTCGGGGAAAAGATCTGCTAAAATCTCAAATGGATGGAGGTTTTAGTTACTTGTTTATCCACCTCTAGCTTGAATGCACGAGACTATACAGGCAAGCATTCAGACGCAGAAATATCTTAGGATGTCCTACGTCATCTAGTTCCGCATTCATTGCAAAGGTACGATTAATTTGATCAAACTCGTCACTCATACCGCCCAATATATCATTCAGTGTTTACAATTACAAATGCATGGGACATGGGCTTTTGGGCGATGAATGAAAATAATCGCAATTAAAAAGTACTCTACAATCACCACCTCAAAAAATAAATTAATGTTCTTACATTAACTAGTTGGTAACATTTTTTGCACCAAAATAAATAAATCCTTTCTGCATTTGTTTATTAAAATCTACCAAAATCAAGCATTTAATCAAAAGTATGGTTGGATTTAAAAATGATAGTTTTGATTAAAAATGATATAGCCCAGTCAATGAAGGTAAAAAAAAATAGGCTTTGTCGCAACTAATTTAGGGAAAGCTGAATTTTTTCAGGATGTTAACACACCAAGTAAACACTAAAAAAACACAAAGTCCCGACAAGGACGTAGCCAAGGGGGGGGGGGTCCATGGGGTCCGGACCCCCCCCCCCCCCCCTTCCCGAAAGACCACTGTCTGCTTTTTCTCGGTTGTTACACCTCACGACAACAAAAATTTTCCAAAGAGAGAAATTTTATGAAACCCGGTATTTTCCCCTTAAATATTCCCATTTATCGACAATTTTCCCGCGTCCGAGTCAATTCAGAACACGAGAACCTCGTGAAATAACTGCGGGTTCCGAGTTGCCGCCGGTCTTTTCCTGTGTCGCGAAGAATCCGTCCGAAAACGATGAATTTCCAATTCAACCCAACTGGGTTGTGAACTTGAAATTCGGCCCCTCTCCCTCAGCCCACCAAATTGCCATCGGCAAAGTAATTGAAAACAAACATTCCCCAGTCTCATTGGGGTGGTTTTCTTTCTTTCTTCTTTTCGTTTTGACTCTTTTCCCGTTTGGACTTGATTTCCTAGACACATGCTGCACGAAGGACAGCCAGAGTGAGGTGCATCCCTGGTGAATTAGTAATTGAAATTCCTATTATTTTCTGTTTTAACACACAGTTTTTTTCTACCACGCGTTTATAGGAAACATATCTTGAACAAAATTGTAATCAGAAGAAAATTAAGTGTACATAAACTAGGTAAGTTGTAGTGTTTCCTTTTAAAGTTTTCTTAACCATACGAGCAATTTATGTGTTAATATGTTTTCCCATATAAAAACTAAGTTCCGACAGCAACGAAAAAAAAATTCTACACATTTCGTGTGATTGAGGATGAACTTTATATTTTTGGGATGATTTATTTCAGATTCATTTTATATTTTGATTAATAATCTTATTTAAACTTTTAGTTTATTTTTAACAATAATAGATTACTTATCTCCCCGGAAGCTTACAACTTTTAAACTGTAATCCTGAAAATTTCGTTTTTTTTTTTTTTTTTTTTTTTTTTTTTTTTTTTTTTGAACATAAGTGAATAAATAAATTTGAAGTTGATGCAACGAAATTACTTTTCGCTGTATCAAAATTTTATGAAGCGAAGAATGAAATTGAAAATTACTTGAATATTTTACTGTAATCAGTTTATGAAATTGCAAGTTCGGCCATATTAACACATGTAATTTAAAAGTAATTATTAGAAATTCGTACTTTTAAATCTTACTGAAATGTGAGTCTATGGTCCCAAGAGAAGAGCAGCTATTCATTTTTAACCGAAGAAACAAATCTTTCTTCGATGTTGTTCCGTTTTTCAAGAAAAGAATATTTGTATTTGTTTCATTGGAATAAATTTTCTGATTAGTATTTACCGCCTTTTTACTGAGGAATTATTTAATAAGCGTCTATGCATCCATCATTAGTAAATTGCGAAGGTAGCATTAAACGTAACAAAAAACGGACATGTGCATTTAACTATAAAATTACTAGGTGAAAGTTTCTGCTATTTACTACGCATATAATTAAAAAAAGGTCAATGCGAGGTACATTTTCTTGTGTTTTTCACATCTATATTAGATTTTTTTTTTAACTCTTAATTTCTTCAAGTTAAAATTATTTGCTATTTCTTGCAATAGAATATCTTTTACTAACATCACATAAAAGAAAGAAAAAAAAAGTCAATACCTACGTTATAAAATATGATATGCTTTCGAGAATACATGATTACAAAATCGCTCCTAGAATGGAAGTTATACCAATTTGAAAATGAAAGAATCAAAAGTGTTATTATTGTTAGATGAATTTTGGAAGGTAGATTTAAATCATTACTGGATTTTTAACCACAATCATTCTAAGATTTTTTTTACAAAAGATTATCTTTAGGCAGATGACTGTTGAGGGCAACATCAGATGACTGTTGAGAAAAAAATTACAAACTGAGGCTATAAGAAACCTATAAGTTTTGATTCCAAAAATTGGCTAGCTTTATGCATATTACATATTGTTTAAAATGTATCTAATTTAATGCTACTGTATTATCGCAATCGCAAACGGGACGAAGATTACCTTAATGATCAAAATTTGACGTTTGACTCCAAATCATGGAATTTTCGAGTCGAACACTTGCTTACTGCTAATAAAGACAGTAAAGTAACCAAGTTATAATCAAATATTGACACGACAATTCGTAATAGAGTATATTGCCATTTTCCCTGTAGTTGTTTACAATTATATTTTTAATTTGAAAAAGACTGATTTGTACAGAAGTTTTTTTTGTATTGGCAGAATAAACTGAACTCGTGTTTGGTTGTGAGATAGATGGGTGCGATGCCTCCTCTTGATCTTTTAAATGAAACATCAAATTGAAAACATCAGAGGAAAATCGCCAATAATGTTTAAATCATTCATGACCTTATAAAAAACATTTTTAAAAAGCAATCATTTGCATTTTTTCCAAAATGTTGTTAAAATAAAAATACATAGATGCTTAATTTCATTCACCATACATTCCACTACTCGACAGGTAAAAGATCTCTCAAGTATTCGTTTGGCTTGACAAAATTACATCCCTAGTGCAGTTTCGCACCGAAGAGAGCTCAAGTGTTTCATCTGGTGGAAACTCGGCATCGAAATTTCCTGTGCAGTCACATCCGCGCCTTAATGGTAGCATTTGAAAGACTAGATGTCATATCGGTGGTTCGCACTAGGTCCGAAAAGGCTAAAGCCTCTAACGAAGCCCCATTAGAAAGAAAAAAAAAATACCATAACGGATCCTAAGATAGCTTATTTTACCAATTCGTTTTGCAAAAAAATAATAATAACGATTAAAAAAAACGGCAATACGCATTTTTTTTTTTAAATGATTGCAACAAAGGAAGTCTCCATCCACCAAAGAGTTAATAGTTTGTTCAAGTTTTTAAATGATGGTTAGAAATGATAATTAGAAAACGGATAAAATTAGAAACTTCATTCAATTTCGTATAATCAAAAGAATGTTATAAAGTAGATAAATAAAGAACTAAATAACAAATAAATACCTTTGTGCTGAAACTTGGATTACTGATTATTTGAAATAAAGAACTAGTTCAAGCTTTTTAAATGAAACCTTGCTAATATTTTCGTCGAGAGGGTGGTTGAATTTTGCGAGAAATTTTGTTCAAATTGGACAGGGTGGCGGAATTACGTTATATTGCATTCATAATTATACATTCGACTCGATAGATATAGATTTCTTTATTTTTTTCAAATAAAATGACTTGTACATATTTTGTTGAAATATATTACAAAGCTTTAATATTTTATTAAACTATAACCTGCGTTTTCCAAGTAATCCATAGAACAGTTTTCGTTTTCCGATTTTCTTTTATTGTGAACTTTTTATTAATAGGAATTATATCACTCATTTTCAAAGCATCAGAACAGAGGAAGCTTATGTGATGGAATTTTTCTATCCATGTATGAACTCTTAGTATGGGAAAACTTTTAGTTTAATGTTAATTTTATAAACTGACTAATTTTTTTGCCACTTAATGTAAAATTTTTGTTAAATAATTTTTTAATAAATGCTCTATCAATTTCAATTATTTAATTAATTTTAGTTAGTTATCATATTTTAATAATTAGTTTTAATTGGATTTATTTTTTAACGTAAATATGAGCTACTAATTTTGCTTTGGCATGCCTCCTCTTTTGAAGTTCGTGAAACCTTGGACCCCCCCCCCCCCTTAACAAAGTTCTAGCTACGTGCCTGGTCCCGATCCCCACCCCTCTTGCTTTCGTCCCCACCCCCTCCGAAACATTGCAAGAGCTGTAGTATGATTATACGCTTTTCGTGTCGCAACAAATAAAGGGAAAGCTGTTTTTTTTGCAGGATGTTTTTTTTTTTTTTTAGTGTATACTTTAAGCACTAAGTCTGATCCCCACTCCTCTTGCTTCCTCACCCAACCCTTCCGAAACATTGAAAAGAGCAGTACTATGATTATACGCTTTTCGAGTCGCAAAAAATAAGGGGAAAGCTGTTTTTTTTTTTGGCAGGATGTTAGTAAAACTCAAAGTCACGACCCCTTCTTGCTTCCCCCTCTAGTTCCCCCCCCCCCAACCCTTCCGAAACATTGCAAGAGCAGTACTATGATTATACACTTACAACTCAAAAATTAATGATGTTACCGGGGAGTTCATTTTTTTTTTCATTCCTGACAATATTATAAACCAGTGGTGCCTAACCTACGGCACGCGGGACACATCCGACCCGCAAAGCTGATCCGTGCGGCCCGTTGTTTTATAATATTACGGCTCGAAGAGTGCGATTAATGACAATGTTACAAATTAGGAGCCAAATATATAGAAATAGGTTTCTGAAAAACAGGTTGTATTTAACAAAATAAGTATCAAGAAATGATAACAACAGTTATTGATTTGCAATTTTTTTCCTAATCCGTATTTTCCCATTTCATTTAGAAAAGAGTAAAATATTTTGAAATTTTATCTGTGCCCGTGAGAACGATTTTACTTGTATCTGCGGTTCTCGGGAAGAAAATGTTGGGGACCACTCTTACAAACAGATTATATTACATACGCTTTTTATATTGATAGCTTAGTTTCACCATTTTAATAACTTAATCATATACAGAAAACTCACTGCAAAAAGTAACTTCAACAAATTATAGCTTTTTATATATACTTCTTGGGAAGAAATGTTTGGACAAAATTTAAAGGTAATAATGTAATGACAGTCATTTAGTTGAAATGGAGCAGCGATATAATGACGTTCACTTTAAGTTTTACTACCATTGTTCAATTTTTTGTCACCAAAGTTTATAATTCGTTTGGGTCGCCGATAGTCGCCTTCAAAATAATGTCAATGTTTGGCTAACTATTTAAGTCTTGCATTAAATAAATCAGGAATACAGTAAAACCTGTCACACACACACACACACACACACAAGTTGAACAGCCTTGTAAGTTAATCGCCTGTCTAAGTTGACTGCTTATTTCAGGTACAGAATTAGTCCTATATCATATGAATTAACCTCTATAAGTTGACCACCTGTTTAAGCTGACCACTAAAATATAGTCCAACGCAAGTGGTCAACTGTCCCAGGTTTCACTGTAGTATATTTCAACTGATTATTTCCTCGCATCGGATATTATTAACGTTTAATATTACTTTTTTTATTATTTTTTTAGTCTTTTATAAGGGGTCGTCTTCTAATATTTTGTTGGTTTGGTCCGAAAATATTGTTGCAGTACATTCCACTACAGTGTCCACACACTGACGTGCAATCGAATGAAGTTTTACGACAGATACAGTTTGTAACTCATAATGTTTTACAATTGCAAGATATTAGTTGAAAAAGTTGACTTAGAGCAGAGGTAATCGCCATGAGCTTAGGAAGCAGTCTGTTGCTTGAAGTAAATTGACAACCCGACTCTTCAGGGGGAAGTTTAAAACCTAACCAAGTTTGAATCTAATGGTGAACGCTAAAAAAGATGTTGATGAGCGGCATCTGAAGTTGGTGAAAGTTTTGCTAAATCAAAATTTGACTTTAAAGACATTTTTGCTATTACTTGCTTATACATAAAATTTTATTAATACTTGGTTAAGTTTTAAACTTCCAGCTGAAGAATGGGGTTGGGAATATAGTACTTCAAGCAACAGACTGACACCTAAGCCCGTGATAATGACCTCTGCTCCAAATGCACTTCTCCTACTAATAATCTCGCAATTGTAAAATATTGTGTGTTACAAACTGTAACTGTCGTAAAGCTGGGGTCAATATTGCACGTCTATTTGTGGACACTGTAGTGGAATGCACTGTAACAATATTTTTGGACCAAACATTATTCTGTAGACTATCAGCGACACAAACGAACTATAAACTTTTGTAACAAAATATTGCATTTTCGTTGTAACACCTTAAAGTGAACATAATTACATTTATGCTCCATTTCAACTAAATGACTATTGCAGATCATCCATTGCATTATTTTCTATAAGTTTTGTTCAAACATTTCTTCCCAAAACGTAATGATAAAAAGCTCTTTTTGTTGAACTTATTTTTGTAGTGAGCTTTCTGTATGTGATTAAGTTAGTAAGACGGTGAAACTTAGTTATCTACATAAAAAGTGTATGTAACATAATTTGTTTATAACAGTGGTTTCCCATAAGAACCGCAGATCATACTAAAATCGTTCTCGCGGGCTGGAGCACATATAAAATTTCAAAATGTTTTACTCTTTTCTAAATGACATGGGACAATGCAAAAAAGGAAGGAAAGTTGCAAACAAATTTTTCTTATCATTACTTGATGCTTCTTTTGTTAAATGCAACCTGTTTTTCATAAACCAATATCTAAATATTTGGTTCCAAATTTGGAACATTGTCATTAATAGTACTCTTTGAGTTGTAATATTTCACAAAACAGCGGGCCACGTGGATCAGCTTCGCGAGCCGAATGTGGCTCGCGGGCCATAGGTTGGGCACCACTGGTTTCTCATATTGTTAGAAGTGAAATAGAAAAAGAAACTCCTCAGCAACATGATTAATTTTTGAGCTGTAAGCGCATAATCATAGTACTGCTCTTGCAATGTTTTGGAAGGGCTGGGGGGGGGAGAGCTAGAAGGGGGGGTCGCGACTTTGTATTTCTTAGTGTTTAATTTAAGTACTAACATCCTGAAAAGAATCAGCTTTCTCTTAATTAGTTGCTACACGAAAAGTGAATAATCATAGTACTGCGCTTGCAATGTTTCGGAGGGAGTGGGGAGAAAAGCAAGAGGGGTGGGGGTCGGGACTTTGAGTTCTTTTAGTGTATACTTTATGTGCCAACATCCTGCAAAAATTGAGCTTTCCCTAAATTAGTTGCGACACAAAAAACGTATAATCATAGTACTGCTCTTACAATGTTTCGGAGGGGGTGGGGAAAAAAGCAAGAGGGGTGGAGGTCGGGACTTCGTATTTTTTTAGTGTATACTTTATGTGCTAACATCCTGCAAAAATTCAGCTTTCCCTAAATTAATTGCGACACGAAACCTTTATTGACTGGGCTAATAGTTTTGATCATGTATATCTGCTACGTCTCCTATTGAAGTTTTAAAACTGTCTTCTTTTTCCATCTTTTAAAAATGTTGGGAGTACTAAGTGTTATGTGCTGGACCAAGGTGTAAAAAAAAATAGGGCTTCTTTGAAAAAAATAATAAAAATTGATTACAAAAGAAATTTAAATCTGATTCAGATATCTTTTATTTAGGTTGGATATTTTTTAAAAAGATATTTAAAATAGCTGATTTCATCCCGCTCCTTTTTTTTTTTTTTGATGTACAAACCTCCTATGCTGGTGGCTTATTAAAAGTTTAAATTTTTAGGCTGAGTAAGAGAGTATTTGAATAGATTAAAAAACTCAAAGGGGATAAAAACGTATAGACGGAATAAAATGATTACGATAAAAACATAAAAATAAACTGAAGCAAGAAAGGTTGTACTGGCTAATTAAACGGCAGCATTATTAGGATTCAAAATCTAAAAATAATGTCGTCTCCAAAAATTTCAAGGGAGGATTTGTTCCGACGGTGGCCTCCCTACCCCCATATAAGGCTGCGTAAGTTTCTTCGCATCCCCCCCCCCCCTATTCTTAAGATTCCTTTTCGTTTTTCAAAATAATAAAATTACGAATTTTACATCACTGGAATCGAAATTAAATTCACTATTGTTAAATTAAACCTTTTTGTGTAAAGAAATATTTACTAAAAAGTTGGAATCTAGACTGAATGTTTTTCGCCTTTTTTTCGTATATGATGCAATTCTAATCAAAAATAAAACCTGCCATACATGGTGCGATTCTTTTACTAGATTTTACGCGATTCATTCTTTGTAAAATAAAGAAAAAACAGCTCATCCTGATACGTTTTTACTTCCTTTTTTGTAAAAGGAAGTAAAAACGTATTCGCGACGTAAAATTGTATTCGCGAAAAAATTTTCACTCAAAAATCGCCCTTAATTTCCATTTTGCTCACCCCCAAATGAATGTTGAGTTTTTTTTTCGATTCGACCACATGCGGAAAAGTGCCTAAGAATGTATAGACACGCGAAATATCCATTTTGATCATCACCGAGGTAATTACAACGACTTTTCTCGTGACGTCTGTATGTATGTGCGTATGTGTGTATGTGCGTATGTGCGTATGTGCGTATGTATCTCGCATAACTCAAAAATGGTATGTCCTAGAAAGTTGAAATTTGGTACATAGACTCGTAGTGGGGTCTAGTTGTGCACCTCCTATTTTGGTTGCATTCGGGTGTTTCTAAAGGGGTCTTTTGCACCTTTTTGGGGGGAAATCATTGTTAATTTCGATGCAAACTCAAGTGGTGTTATAATTTGGCGGTCACTTGGCGATATATCGCCAGTCTTTTGGTTGCCAAGTTTTGTCGCCAACTTGGCGAAAAATTTGGCGTTTTTTTTTTTTTTTAAATCTGCTTTCAATGTGGCCATTGCTAGTGATATTTAAAGAGTTAGAGAGAGAATCCCATTAAAATTGCAATAATAGGGAAATAGCATTAAATTGGTGTAAAAGGAAGTCATGTGATGCACACATCAGCTCGTTTACTTTCCACGCGCAAATGCAATATAATCCCTGTCAAACCACTTGAACACGCGCGATTTCAAATGTAAAACATACCACTTACATTCCCGCTGGCGGTGGCTCAACAAGTAACTTATAAACCACAATTTGATTCATATGGGACTTTCCAGTAATAAATGATCATCTTGCCTTCATGATTTTGCAATTCTTTTTACTTCCTTTTACACAAAAGGAAGTATTGTATTCGCGAAAAAAATTTCACTCAAAAATCGCCCTTAATTTCCATTTTGCTCACCCCCAAATGAATGTTGAGTTTTTTTTTCGATTCGACCACATGCGGAAAAGTGCCTAAGAATGTATAGACACGCGAAATATCCATTTTGACCATCACCGAGGTAATTACAACGACTTTTCTCGTGACGTCTGTATGTATGTGCGTATGTGTGTATGTGCGTATGTGCGTATGTGCGTATGTATCTCGCATAACTCAAAAATGGTATGTCCTAGAAAGTTGAAATTTGGCACGTAGTGGGGTCTAGTTGTGCACCTCCCCTTTTGGTTGCTTTCGGATGTTCCTAAGGGGGTCTTTTGCACCTTTTTGGGGGGAAATCATTGTTAATATCAATGCAAACTTAAGTGGTGTTATAATTTGGTAAACACTTGGTGACGTATCGCCAAGCTTTTGGTCGCCAAGTGTTTTCGCCAACTTGGCGACGATTTTTTTTTCTTCTAAGAGCGAACATCCGGATCTGATTAGCTATTTGGCCTATAAAAACCCTCCTTAGGGCCCTCTAGTTTCTGGGGCCCTCGAAAATATTAGACTATGTAGAGAATTATACCAAAATATGACTTCGTTTTTTTTTTTACTTCCTTTTACAAAAAAGGAAGTATTGTATTCGCGACAAAATTTTTACTCAAAAATCGACCTTAATTTCCATTTTACTCACTCTTGAATGAATATTGAGATTTTAGTTAAAACGAGTTTTCTCGTGACGTCTGTATGTACGTTAGTATGAATGTGCGTATTTATGTCGCATAACTCAAGAACGGTATGTCCTAGAAAGTTGAAATTTGGTACGGAGACTCCTAGTGGAGTCTAGTTGTGCACCTCCCTTTTTGGTAGCATTCGGGTGTTTCTAAAGGGATCTTTTGACCCTTTTGGGGGGGGGGGGGGAATCATTGCTAATTTCGGTGTAAACTCATGCGGTGTTATAATTTGGTGGACATTTGGCGATATATCGCCTGTCTTCTTCGCCAAAAAACTTGGCGATTTTTTTTTAATTTTTCTATTTGGCCACTGTTGGTGAAAGAGAGGGTAAACTATTGAATCACATTAAAATTGCCAGTAATGGGGAAATGACATTAAATTGGAGTAAAAGGAAGTCATGTGATTCACACATCAGCTCGTTTACAAAAGAGTGTATTGTAATGGATTCGGTGCGACTTCCACTTTCTTGAAAGGATGACACAGTTCTTGATAAAAACACAGGAAATTTATTTACACTATGTACAGGAAAGATCGTCAACAATTGCTAAATTACTCATCAGCAATTAAGCAATTAGCACACAACACCGTAAACTCAACGTTTACACACGTATTTACTTCCAAATACGAAAACAACACAGCGAAATGCCTCGCAATAAACAGAGCAAAAAATGCTCTCAGTTCGAAATATCAATCGAAACTCCCCTGTTTATCCATCGCTAACAACTTATATAGACACCGAAAAGAAATTTCTCAAATATTCCACACGCTTCTGTAAAGTAGTAGACCGTTATCAAATTTTATCAATGAACAAAAAGGAAATAGGGGTCGTATACTTTAGCCATATGAAAAAGGGGTTGTATATTCATTACGGGAAACTATTTACAGGTTACGTTCCTACAATAATTACTATTTACAGAATTTGTAACATTGCCCCCTTCCTAAGGACTGCACGTCCCGAGCAATACAATCCCCAGAAAGGGTGCCAAACTTCTATCACAAGTTTACAAATATACACATTAATTAATAACTAACAGATACAGAAAACAAAATAATAACAAGAAATATTACTAAACATTAAAAGCAAAAATTATCTACAACTTTTATGTTATCAACCATGGTTGTTTACGTAATACTCATGAACTATGGCCATAGTATGGGGCTAACCGATCATAATGTACAACCCTAGGTTTTGCATTAGGTGATTTTTGGATCCTCACTACGACGTCATTTAGTCGGTTAAGGACTTTGTAGGGTCTATCCCAATGCGACTGCAATTTGGGTGACAGACCTTTCCGTCGGATGGGATTCCATAACCAAACCTTGTCGCCTTCGTTGAATTCATGTCCAGTAGACCTTGTGTCGTATCGGGTCTTCATCTTCTCCGCCGCGATGTTGATTCGCTCTCGTGCGAAGTTATGAACGTCTCACAGTGGTGCCAGAGTGGAAAAAATTCGATTTTCGAAAGCGCTTATTTCGATTATCTAGTGTATGATTCTCACACTATATAAGATACAGAATATAGGAACGGCATGATTTTTTTCCGCTGTATCGAGGGTATTCCCATTAATTTAGGCTCAAAGTCCGAATTATGTAAGTTTGACCAAATTCCACCCTACTCAAGATGAGTGATAAAAAAGTGTAAAAGAGTTAGAAAAAAAAAAAATCAATTTTTTCCCCCTGTTCTACGATGATCAATTAAACCTCTCATCAGTCAAACAGTGCAAAAAAATATTACAGCGCTTTACAACGTCATAAGTTACGAATTTTAAGTTAGCATCGAGAACAGCTAAGATAACAAAAAGAGCTCCGGCTTCCTCCGCGATGGGGAAGGTTATTTATCAAACTAGGGGTGCTTAAGTAAACATTAGAACACAAATCACCTGCCTTTATCTGCCTATCCGATCATAACACAGAAAAGAAAGGAAAGAGTTAGAGTACGTATTTGTTTGTTGCACTATTTTGTTAATAGAATTGGCTCAGACAAAACATTTCCGCACGTCAAAACCTTTTTATTTGAGTTCAGTCTAGTTGCTAACGTTGTCTAGTCATGAGCTCTATCAAAATTAAATACTGTGATTTGTGTGAGTGCTTGTGGAGTGGTACACATTTTGACGTATTCCTTCGACAAAAAATCACCCTGAACTTGACGAAGGAAACATTTCTTTAATGCTGACAGCTCTTAGCAAGAGTTTCTTGCCTCATTTTAATAAAAAAAAAAAGATAAAGTAAATCGAGACCGGGAGAGGTTCAAAAATTGTTCAGCGAGTGGATGGAAAATGAATACGTTCTCAACATACCGGAGCAAGAATCTACAGAATGTGTTGGGAGACCAAGTAAAGACTTTGATGATTCTGGTGATCGAAGCAAAAAGAATAAAATACGTAAACTTCAAGCATCGTACCAACAGAGCTTGATTAACGCAGCTGCGACACATGAAAAGCACGATAAACCCAAAGCTTTGTCAGCCGATCAAGCATTAGCAATATTTCTCCAGGCCAATCTGACAAAATATCAGTACGAGGTGATTCGACAAACACTAAAAGACTTTGGATGCCATGTTTTTCCAAGTTATAAAAAATTAACCATCTCAAAGAAGCAATGCTACCCTGATAATATGTTAATTAGTGAAACATCTGCAGCTGTCCCTTTGCAGAATTTGCTTGACCATACAGCTAAACGAATTCTGGAAACAAAACCCCTAGATCCTAGAAGAACTAGAAAAATTAAATGAACATGAATTAATATTGACAACGAAATGGGGATTCGACGGCGCCTCAGGTCAAAGTGAGTTTGCCCAAAAATATTCGATCAGCAATAACGAAATAAGTGACTCGAATTTATTCATGACGTCCATAGTTCCTCTGAAGCTCACAATTCCAATTGATATTGATCAAAATGGATCGATTGGGGAAAACGGTCGACCTTCTTCAACAAGACATTGCAGGCCCTTGAGATACAGCTTCTAGAAAGAGACACTTTGATTTGGCATGAGATGAAAAAAAAAGGGTTGAAGAAGAAATAGAGAAGTTGGAAATTACCCAAGTTGTGATCGGCATTAATATCATGCGTATTCGACACAAGTTGGTGATGACAATGTTGGACGGCAAGGTAGCTCAAGCCATCACAAATACAAAGTCTGCAAATGCCTGCTACATATGCAGTGCTTTACCTTCGGAAATGAATGACTTAGCAAAAATCCAACAGAAACCTCTTAATGTAAATGCTCTTGAATTCGGTATCTCTCCATTACACGCCAGAATCAAGTGTATGGAATGCATCCTTCACATTGCATACAACAAAAAATTCGAAAAATGGAGGACTACAAAAGACACAAGAGACATGCACAAAAACGAAAAAAATATATTCAACAAGAGTTTCTTGAGAAAGTCGGCATCAAAGTGGACTTTGTTAAGCAGGGTTGCGGATCTTTAAATAATGGCAACACAGCCAGACGTTTTTTCAATGATTGCAAGGTCACAAATGCAATAACGGGAGTCGACGAAATTCTAATCCACCGGATCGCTACCATTCTGGAAGTCATAACCAGCAATGCAATGATTGACCCAGAGAAATCCCGACTATTCTCAAAAGAAACAGCAGAGTTGTCCATTGAGAAGTATTCATAGTACTACATGCCATCCACAGTACATAAGATTTTGTTACACGGTGCTGAAATAGTGCAGAAGTCATTTCTCCCAGTCGGAATATTGTCGGAAGAGGCACAAGAAAGTAGGAATAAAGATTACAAGGCATTCAAGATCACCAACTCGCGGAAAATGTCTCGTATATCCACCAACGAAGATGTGTTCCACAAGCTACTGGAGACTTCAGATCCTTTTATTACGAACATGAGACCCGAACCATAGAAAAAGCATCTGGAAATCAGTGAGGCAGCTAAGGAACTGTTAATCTAATTTCCTTGAATTTGAATTGGTATGTATTCTTTCAATTTAAACAACTATTGACTAAGAATCTCAAACTATATTATTTTTAAAACTCTCCGGGTCTTTAAGCTTCATTTTAAGCAATATTTAATTTAAATATATGCTCAAATTTCCTAATTAGTTATTTAATTAACTTCAAAATGTCAATAAAAACAGATGAACTTTATGTATTTTTTTGTTCTTTTTTGAATGAGACCGGCCCCAGCTTTCTATGTTAACTCGTTCTCGAGATATTGAATTTTTTCCACTTTTTGGCCATTCGGCCCCACTGTGCGTCTTCCAACCGGGCCTGGAGATCCTGGATGTACTCCTCATGAGATGAAGGCGCATCCGGAGGACGGCCGAAGACGAGATCACAAGGTAGCCGAAGCTCTCGTCCGAAGAGCATTTGAGATGGGGCAAATCCGGTAGTCTTGTGGACAGCACTGCGGTAGGCCAGCAGGAACAAAGGTAGCTTCTTGTCCCAATCCTGTTGATTTCTGGATACCATAAGTGAGAGATTATTCAGGATTGTGCGGTTAAATCTCTCCACCATGCCGTCCGATTGTGGGTGTAGTGGTGTTGTCCTAGTTTTCTCAATTCCGAGAATTTGACATAGGCCCTTAAACACAGCAGAGATGAAATTCCTCCCTAGATCGGAATGAATCTGCAAAGGTGTTCCGTATCTCGAGATCCAATGCTGGATTAGAGTCTCTGCTACGGTGGTAGCCTCTTGATCTGGAATGGGATATGCTTCCGGCCATTTGGTGAAGTAGTCGATGGAAACAAGAATGTATTTGTTCCCATCAGCAGTTTTTGGTAGAGGACCCAGGATGTCGATCCCAATTCGTTCGAAAGGAGCTCCAACGTTGTACAGATGTAGCTTCCCTCTGCTTCTCTTCTTCGGTCCTTTACGAGCAGCACAGGCGTCACAAGAATGGCACCACTTCTCCACGTCATCCTTCGCCTTGCTCCAGAAGAAGCGCTCCCGAACTTTATTGAGGGTTTTCAAAACACCAAAATGTCCTCCAGTCGCACTACTATGTATTTCTTTCAGAACATCTGAAATCCTTGATCGGAGAAGTAGTAACTGCCACCTAGATGTTTTGCCGTCGTCAGATTCCCATTTTCGGTGTAGCACGCCGTTCCGTAAATGGAGGGAGTTCCATAAAGCCCAGTATCTTTTTGTTGCAGGACTAAAGATGGAAACGTCCTGCCAGCTAGGTCGCCGACTGTCACTTTCCATGAACTCCAAAATTGGTTTTATGTCGGGGTCTTCAATTTGATCTTTTCGAACTTGGTCGTCACTCCATGGATCAGGTTCTGATGATGTTGGAGTCACTGTCACCTGATAGGCAGTAGGGCTAGTAGTCGTTCCATACTGTTTCTCGATTCGGGAACAATAATTGCAGTTCTCAGGACAGGGTCTCCTTGATAAAGCGTCTGCATTACCGTGAGAAAACCCTTTTCGGTGCTTGATCTCCATGTCATATTCCTGGAGCCGCTGTATCCACCTGGCTATCTGACCTTCTGGATTTTTGAAGTTCAAAAGCCAAGTTAATGAGGCATGATCTGTCCGAAGCAGAAATTTTCGGCCGTAGAGGTAATGATGGAAGTGTTCTACAGCTTTCACTATGGCCAGTAACTCTTTTCTGGTGACGCAGTAATTTCACTCCGACTTTGATAAGCATTTGCTCCAGTAAGCGATGACATGTTCATTTCCGTCAATTTCTTGGGATAAAACAGCTCCGATGCCCTCGTTGCTCGCATCAGTGTCCAGGATAAAGGATTTTTCAGGCTGAGGATAGGCGAGGATAGGCGTTGATGTTAAAGCCTCCTTCAGTCGTAGAAATGCATCTTCGCATTCTTTGGACCATTCAAACTTTTGCTTGCTCTCCGTCAGCTTATGCAAAGGTCGTGCCATGTTAGAAAAACCCTTTACAAACTTCCTGTAGTACGTGCAGAGCCCCAGGAAACTTCGCAGCTGATGGATGTTTTCGGGACGACTCCAACTCTTGACCGCAGATACCTTTTCTGGATCGGTTTGTACACCTTCAGAAGAGATGATGTGACCAAGATAGTTCACTTCCCGGCGGAACAAATTACATTTGGACGGGCTTAACTTCAGATTGGCTTCCTTAAGCTTTTGCAGCACCTTCCTAAGATTTGCCAGATGTTCTTCGAAACTGCGTCCCACGATGATGATATCGTCTAAGTAGACTAGACAGGATTCGTAGGAAAGTCCTCTTAACACTGTCTCCATAAGACGCTCGAACGTAGCTGGTGCATTTCAGAGGCCGAAGGGCATCACTTTAAACTGCCATAAGCCTTGTCCAGTTGTAAACGCTGTCTTCTCTCGGTCATCAGGGTGTATCTCAACCTGCCAGTAGCCGCTCTTCAAGTCCAGGGTAGAAAACCACTTGTGTCCGGAAAGAGTGTCCAAGGTGTCGTCTATCCGTGGAAGAGGGTAACTGTCTTTCTTGGTGATTTCATTCAGCCGTCGGTAATCGACACAAAATCTGGTGGAGCCATCTTTCTTTCGGACTAAGACGATGGGAGAAGCCCAAGGACTGGATGAAGGTTCGATAACATCATTCTCCTTCATCTCTTTCAGGAGGGTCTCAACCTCTTCCTTCTTGGCGAACGGTAGTCGTCTTGGATGCTGTTTAATAGGGAGGTGTTCTCCAGTGTAGATCCGATGCTGCGTTGAATTCGTCCGGCCCACATCCTCCGATGTAGATGAAAACAGATGCTTGAAGTCGTCAACCAATTGTTCCGCAGCAGTTCTTTGATCTTTCGATAATGGCGCACTCCCAATTAACTTCGATGTCAAGGACTCAGAAGACACAGTTTCGGGGGAATTGATTCTTCTAATGATGCAGTTTACTGGAGTACAAGTTGCTAACACTTCACCTTTCCGAATATTCCTTGGCCTTTCACTCACGTTGGCGACTCTCACAGGAATTACATCCTTAGAAAGGTCCACAAGCGTAGATGCTACCAGCACTCCTTTTAGGCTATTGCTTAGGTTAGGGTATTCAATGAGTCCAAATCGAAAACTATTGCTTTCTTCAAGGGAGCCAGGTATTAATGATTCTGACCTTGAGGGAATCGATAAATCTGTTTGGGCTATTATTTGATGAGCGGATTTTACATCACTTTCTGCAGGGAAAACGGCTATGTCTTCTCTCATCGAGTGCAGCTCATTAGTCTTGAAGTCGAGAGTGAAGTCATATTTCTTCAAAACGTCCAATCCGAGAATGAAGGGGTCCGTGATATTAGCGACGAATGCCGTATGATGGTAGGTGGCATTCCCAATTACTATTTCCAGGTCCACTTTACCGTCAATCTCGATCTTGTCACCTGTCACAGTCTGGAGACTTACGCGTGGCGATGTCCACAGCAGTTTCAATCCAAATTCACGAGCCACATCTGTCCTAATGATTGTCACATTGGCTCCAGTGTCGACAATCAGTCTGCAGGGGTTCCCATTTACATGTGCGTAAATGAAAAGTCCATCACTGCCACTACTAGAAGAGGAAATCTGCAGAGCTCTAGTGGTGGTGATTTCCTTCCCTCGCGTAGCTTAGCGAGCCGGACAACTCCTTCGCAGGTGTCCTTCACTACCGCATTTCCAGCACTTCTGCTCTTGTTTCTTTTGGGCTGTTATGCTGCTCAGATGTCTTGTCAAGTCACCGAGTTGTCTCTCAAGTTCAGCGAGATGGGACGACCTGGAATCAGACTCATCAGCTTCCTGAGTCCGGATTAGATGGCGATCCACACGGGTTGCTTCTTGGGCGGCCTCGTATCTCATCGCATACACAACAGCAGAATTCAGGTCCTTGACATCCGCCATCCGTAGAGCTTTCTGGATTTCCGGATCTCGAACCCCGTCGATGTAGTAGTTGAGTGCCAGGTTGTCTCGAACATCCGCAGGGCAGTCGCGAAAAGCAAGATGAGACAGTCTCTCGATGTCCGCCGCTAGCTCTTGCAGGGTTTCCCCGGTTTTCTGGAAACGGGACTTCAACTGGAGTCGGCTGAAATCCTTCTGGCACTTCTCGCCGAAGCGAAGCTCCAATGCAGATGTGAGGGCGGCGAAATCCAGGCGCTGGCTGTCCGGAAGGGTCTGGAGAATGTCCGCTGCGTCACCTCTGAGGGATGCTGCAAGATGGCAGGCCTTGGTAGCAGAGTCCCATCCGTTCGCTTCCGCCACTATCATGAATTGAGTTTTGTATACCTGCCACGAAGTTTTCCAATCAAATGTGGCAAGTTTAATGGACGGTCGAGCAACCGATGTGGGAGCGCCAAACTGTACTGAGCTGCTTTCCGCGATCGCCAATCTCCTTTCCATGTTTTTAATTTTCTCATCCACATGATTTTCAACTGTTGCGATACGGTTTTCTACTGTTTCAAATTTTTCATCAAAAGCATCAACTCGATGCTATATCTCATTAAATTTATTTTCCATCACAGTCTTTACCGAAGTAAGGTCGTTTTTAATTTCCTCTTGGTTAGAAGCCAAATCATTTTTCAGTACCATTAAATCACTTTTCAATTGTTCTTGATTAGCCGCAATGTCATTTTTTAATTGTTCTTGATTTGCAGTAAAACTTGCAGTCAAATCACTTTTTACTTGTTCTTGATTAGCCGCCATATCATTTTTTAATTGTTCTTGATTAGCCGCCAAACTCTCAGCCAAGTCGCTTTTCGCAGCATTAATTGCTTCCAGGAGTTGTTTCAATTGTTCATCCATTGCGCGAGTAATCACCATAAAAACAAAGTCTATAAATCCAAACAGTCTTTATGAAGAAATGTCCAAAGTCACAAAGTCACACTTACTCCAAGAAAGTCCAGAAGAAGCCCCACGTTGGGCGCCAAATTGTAACGGATTCGGTGCGACTTCCACTTTCTTGAAAGGATGACACAGTTCTTGATAAAAACACAGGAAATTTATTTACACTATGTACAGGAAAGATCGTCAACAATTGCTAAATTATTCATCAGCAATTAAGCAATTAGCACACAACACCGTAAACTCAACGTTTACACACGTATTTACTTCCAAATACGAAAACAACACAGCGAAATGCCTCGCAATAAACAGAGCAAAAAATGCTCTCCCAGTTCGAAATATCAATCGAAACTCCCCTGTTTATCCATCGCTAGCGGCTTATATAGATACCGAAAAGAAATTTCTCAAATATTCCACACGCTTCTGTAAAGTAGTAGACCGTTATCAAATTTTATCAATGAACAAAAAGGAAATAGGGGTCGTATACTTTAGCCATATGAAAAAGGGGTTGTATATTCATTACGGGAAACTATTTACAGGTTACGTTCCTACAATAATTACTATTTACAGAATTTGTAACAGTATTCAACAAGAAAATTCAAAATTAACAGTTTAATGGTGTACGGTGGTGGACAAAATTATAGACTCAATTTTTTCTTCTTTTGTTTCAATTATAGCATAACTCAGTTTAAATTATTTTCATTGAAGTGAAGATGAATAGTTGAAGAAATAGTTCTAAAATTAGAACATCTTATTAATTAAATTAAAGAGTTTGAATTGAAATTTGAAAATTTGCTAATTTAATATTTTATTATTACGTGAAATCTGGACAAAAGTATAAACTCAAAAGTAAAAAATCCAGGATTACGAGAAAGTTTCGTTCGAAAATGTTAATTCAACGCCATAGAATAAATAAATGTTGCCACCAGTAAATGCTAAAAGTTTTGTTTTTGGAAATGAATGAGAAACATATAAATGAAACCGCTGGACAAAATTATAAACTCTTTTTTTTCAATCATAATTTAAATCAGTTAAAATTTTTTTGTCCCAGTAAAGATAAATAACTGACTAAATGGTCCTAAGTTCAGTATAACTCATAAAAAATATAAAATGAATAATTTAATTAAAAAAATTCTCAACTTTAATACCTTAATATCACATGAAACTTGGACAAAAGTATCAAATCAAAGGTAAAAAACTCTGAAGTTTGGTAGAATTTTATTCAAATTACTTAATCATTTAATATCCAAAAATGAACAATGCTGAATTACAAACTTACGATACTGCATAAATAAAATTATAAGCTGACAAAATTTATTTTTTTCTATTAACATGGATGAATTGAAAAAAAAAATCAACATTTGAAATGTTTTAAAAATTAACACTGCATTAAATCTAGCCATTAGTGTAAATTACTTACTTTTATAAACGAGTTGGGCCACCATTTTTCTGAATTACTTCGAATATGCGGCAGGGCATAGATTTCACAAGAGTTTTCAACAGCTGCTGTGGCATATGGTTCCATGCTGAAAGTTTTGCCCTTTTTAATTCCTCTGTGGTTTGGTACTGGTGCCCATCATGATAATAAACTTTGCGAGCCATGGTCCCCCAAGGATTTTCAATCGGATTAAGATCCGGACTACGAGCTGGCCATTTGATAACTTTGATACCCCAGCGCTTGAACCATTCTTTTGTACTTTTCGCTGTGTGTTGTACACTAGCGTTATCTTGATGAAATAACCAGTTACCTCCAGGAATCAGATGAGCAAAAGGTAAGAAATGATCTTCCAGGATTGATTGGTAATCTTCAGCGTTCTGTCTTCCATTAAGAAACGCCAATCCTGCTTTACCATGCTGAGAGAAACCAGCCCAAACCATTACAGAAACCACCAAAGTTTCGACTAAATACGTATGTGTTGTTCTTTTTTTCTAATGTCATGCCAATAGTATCTTAAGCCATCGGATCATCCAAGTTGATTTTTTTTTCTTCGGACCAAACAACTGTACTCCACATTTTTTTCCAAGACATATGTCTCTGTGCAAATTGAAGTCTTTCAGCAATATGTTAAACCTCCAGTTTTGACTGCGTTTTCCTTTTTCTCCACTTCATATTCTGAGCTTGTTGTAGAACTCTTCTAACTGTCCTAGAGCTCACCTTGAGTTTTAAAGTCTTCAGAATGTTGTAGGAAGAAGCTCCAGTGTTTGATGCTGTGCGTAAAATCTATCTTCGACCTCTCTCAGTTAGTTTTGAATGCCTCCCCGTCCTTCTTTTTTCCATAACTTGGGTGATCCTTCAGTACGTTTTTTATTGCCCCTTAGGAGCATAACTAAATAGGCAATTTGACGCTGGGTTTTAACAGCATGTCTGTAGGCCACAATTTTTCCTACTTGTTGCTCTGTAAGTTTTAAACCTTAAGGCATTTCAAAACGGAACGAATACCAAAGCACGAAGAACTTAACAACTCGACAGAAGCTCTAAAAAAAACTTAAATCATTCTGAACATGAAAACCAGACGATAAAAAGTTTTACTTTAATAATAAAGAAAAATTAAACTGAGGAGAAAATATCGTCTGAAATAAAAAAAAAAATATTATTTTTTTCAGTAGCATTTTTTTCGTTTGACATAACTATAAAGAACATAAGCAGTAGCTAATGACAAGAATGTTTTTATTTTATTCTTCAGAAAAGAAGTTAATGATGAGAAAATCCAAAACTTAGAATATAATACACAAGAGCCCTTAAAGTTTATTTCCGTATTAAAGTTGAGCATTTAAATTACGTTATTTGTTTTGTATTAAATAAAAAATTAAATTAAACTGGGTTAAATTATGGTTGAAGAAATGTAAAAGGTCTTGAGTTTATAATTTTGTCCATCAGTGTATTTAAATGTTTCTCATTGATTCTCAAAAACAAAATATTTATCAATCACTGATGGCAACATTTATTCGTTCGATAGCTTTAAATCAACGTTTTCGAAGAAAATTTTATTGCAATCCTGGATTTTTACTTTCTTCTATATCTAATATATAGAAGAAAGTATTGGATTCGTGCAAATTTTCGAATTTCGAATTTTGACGGATTCGAACGTTTTGAGGTGTGCTGAGTTCATTTCGACTATTTTTGGAAAATGTCTGTCTGTCTGTGTGTGTGTATGTATGTATGTGTGTATGTATGTATGTGTGTGTGTATGTATGTGTGTCACGTCTGTGTGTGACCAGTTTTTTGTGGCCGCTCTACAGCAAAAACTACCGCATGAAATCGAACGAAATTTGGTACACATATGTGCCCCTATGTGAACTTGTGCCCATTAGTTTTTGGCGCGAATTCCTCCAAGGGGGGTGGAGCAATGGGACGTTTTTTGAGTTACGCGTGCTTGCTATTCCTCAGGAAGTAACTGGCGGAATCAAACAAAATTTGGTCCATATGTTGCCATTAACAGGAGCAGGTGTTGATTCAATTTTGGTGTGAATAACTCAAAGGGGGTTGAGCTGTAGAACGTTTTTTGTCGTCAATTGTGACTGCTGTATCTCAAGAAATAACGAACGGAATCAAACAAAAATTTTTTGACAAGTAGCCCTTAGTGGGTATAAGAGCTGATTTTATTTTGGTGTCAACAGCTAAAAAGGGGGTAGCGCAATCGCCCGTTCTTTTTTTCCATTGTGAGTGCCCTATCTCAAGAAGTAATGCTACGTTCTGGTTGAAATTTGGAATATATGTGAATCCATACGTAAACAGGCTTTGGTTCAATTTTGACTCCAATCGCTCCAAGAGGTGTTGATTTTTTTTTTTTTTTTTTTTTTTTTTTGCGAATAAAAATAGTTTTATTAATGCAACAATAAGAAAGATAAATCGTAATAGATTATCGTCTGCGTATTTCTCGTGATTTTAATTGTATGGAAATGATCGGAAATATTATCTCAATGATTTAAAATTTTTAACTGTTGCCATCTTATGTTTGTTAATAAATAAAATATTTGTAATTAATTCAAGTAAGGCTTTTAAAGTAACTTTCAATTTTCGCTCTTTGTTTTGTTTTTACAATAATTCAGACATTGGGATGGTCGTCAAGTTTTTGCATGTGTAATTTTGTTTCTGTTAGGAATGTTGCTTCCTCGTCAAGCATGGGGAGGGATCAGAAAAAGGAAAAATATAGAAGAAAGTTTCGTGATGGCCACAACATACTAGTTTACTTTTGAGTTTTTACTTGTATCCAGGTTTCACGTAATGATAAAATTACATAATGATATTAAATTTTCAAATCCTCCAACTTCATTAACTTTTTAATTTAACTGATGAGTTGTACTAGTCATAGACTAATAATAAGAGTAGACCGAGCTTCCCCAGACTTGCTGATGAAAAAATTGGTTCATGGATACATCATGTGACTGGTGGAAGGCTCGGCGAAAACTTTGGCGGCATGGTTACCAGATGGCAGGATTATCTATAGTTTGGCACTCGGCATGTATTTTAAGACGTAATGTGTTTTTATTATAATTTTTTTCCAAGGTGCAGAGATGATTGAACTGATTTTCTTTTAGTTACGCATTATTTTGACATTAGTAATTAGTTTTTGATCGCAGTTTTCAGTAACTTTTATTTCATTCGGAACTGCTACGTCAGTGTTGGCGTAAACATTTTGCGTTAACGCAAAAATGTACTAATCGGTATCTTAAATTGAAATTGTAGGTAAAAATCTTACCGTTTGCCGATTCTTTTTGGGCGCTTGCATCTTTAATTGCTTAGAGAGTTATTAAAATTGAATAAAGATAATGCAAAATACTATCTAAACGAAAAACTCACTATATTAACAAAATATTTACAACTTAAAATAATAAATTTACAAATCAGACTCCATAAAAGATCCTTCTTCCGTGTTCCATCAATTCTATTTATTTTATTTCTCGATCGCGTTGATCGTCTGCTACGATCAACGTCCGCTGTTGCTAGGATATCCACCAGTCACATGGTTTGGTTTATGAGCAGCAAAAGGGTTGCCATAGCTCGGTCTACTCTTATTATTAGTCCATGGTACTAGTTTTAAAACTATTCTTTTAACCATTTATTTTTACTTTAGTGAAAAAGAGTTAAATTAAGTTAAGCTATAAGTAGACCAAAAAATTTTTTTTTGAGTTTATAATTATGTCCATCATTGTATGTGTAAAAAGAAATTATGAATTTTAAACATTATACAACATACAGTGGCTCCCAAAAGTGTGCGTACACCTTGAATTTTTCGTAGAAAACCAAAATAACGCAAAACTGAATTCGAGTATGAAGTACAATTTTTTTCCACACCATTCCTATGCCATTCTGAATAAAACCCAGTAGTTTTTTTTCAAAATATTGACAGATTTTATTCTTGAAATTTGTCAAAAAACGAAGAGACAGAGAAAAAATACGCCACAAAAGTCATCGTACACTGAAATATTTTCGAATAAATTCATGATTAAAATTATCATATGTGGGTTTTTTTTTTATTAGTTTTGCATTGTAATGACACTGTAAAGTCATTTGCCTTTAATTTTTCGTTTATTTATTTCTTAATATTCTGCTTATTATTTTTAAATGACAGGTATACGTAGAAAACAACAAATACGATGCGAAATTTGATCCCCCCCCCCCCCCACAGTAGCCTTAAATTGGTTTGAAATGTCTCTAAATTAGTTAATTTATACCATTCTATAGTAAAGTGCTTGGTAAAATGCTTTAAAGACAAGAATCGGATCGAAAACAAGGTAAGAAAAGGTCAATTGGCAAAGTTAATAAAGCGTGATCGGAGGTTTGCAGTTAAAAAAATATGAAAAATACACATTTGAGTACTGAAAACGTTTCTGCAGAATTGAATGAAACATTTTACGTTTAATTTTCACCTAAAATTATTCGCTAAGTTCTCTGATTAGCTGGATTAAAGGGAACTTCTTCCTGCAGAAATTTTCTTGTTTGTGCGAAAAACAGTAAGCTTGCTTTTCCGTCGTAAAATCCATGATAAATAAGCTCAAAACGTTTTGGAACAACGTCTTACTTATAGATGACATGATGAAATTTAACATTTTGGGTTAAATTGTTGTATAATTATACATAGAAGAAAAAATGAGGAATTTAATCTTAAGAATTTAGTTGGATCAGTTAATAAGGACAGTGAAGGTGTTCTTGTGTAAGGGTGCATATCAGCATCAGGCCTAAGAAATTTGGAATTTTTCGATGAAATAATGAATCGTGCTGCTCATTTAAATATTTAAAAAAAAAAAAACAATTTTTTAAACTATTAGCCCAAAATTTGGTAATAGGAAACAACTTCGTTTTTTTATAAAGATAACGACAAGAAGCACACGTTTGCGTTTGGTGCCTCAAAAATTATCTTTAAGCTTAGAAATATCTCCTCAATCGCCAGATTTAAACTTAATGGAACATATTTGGAGATATCTGGTGGCTAGATTACGAAAATACACCAGTGAAACGAAAAGCGAACTGGAAATAGTAAGACTCGAAGTGCGACTGAACACTTACTCAGAAATTGTACAGAAAAAGCAAGAAAAAACAAATGAAATCTATTTCCAAGCGTTTAAAAGCTGTTGTTGATACTACATGATATTCTACTAAATATAAAAAGTACTACTTGGTAAAAAGTTAGATTATTTACTAATTTTTTGACATTTTTTCAAAGTGTACGAAGACTTTTGTGAGATAAAATTTCCGGTATTTCTTGGTTTTTGATTTTTTAAAAATTAAGTTTTGAAGTTTTATGAAAAATTTTCATATAGTTTGGTTAAAAATAGATCATAGATCTTATATTAAAATACCTATTCCGAAATATTAATTCTAACCAATTGATAAGGTCCTATTTCATTGAAAGTCGGAGGTGTACGAACATTTTTGGGAGCCACTGTCTAAGTTGCAGCTTAAACGACCAATGAACAGATTGGTTTTCAATGTCTTTTTTTTTTTTTAATTGATTCTATAGTTAGGTTAAACTTAACCTAACAGTATTGTAAAGGCTCTACGCATATCCTAATCGCAGCATTACGACGCTTCTACGTTAGTCCAACTGGTAGACTAGCACTCAGCAATTCAAGTCCTAAATTCTGTTCAAAACATCAACAAATATTAAGAATTTTGAACCCACACAGTACTCCTCGCCAATTCTGTTGAAAACGGTCGTTTTTAACACAACTTAGACCGATTGCTGAAATAATTTTTGTGGTTTCAAAGAAAACCTATTCTATCTTTTCCAAGAAATTCCTTCATGTATTGGAATGGATGAACTACAGGAGAGTCTAAAAAGTTCGGTGAATGGAAGCATAAAACAAAAAAACGAAACATGAATTAAAATACATAAAATACGTTTAAGAAGCACCCTCAAAGTAACATCCGTTAATCATTACACATTTTCAACATCATTCATAAATCTAGTGGAATAAATCCTACGATTTCTTTTTGGATCAACTGAAGCACATATGTCATACCACCTTGTCAGATCTCTAAAAAATGTGTACCTTTGATGATTCTCTTGAGGCAAGGGAACAGAAAGAAGTCTGCTGGCAACAAATCAAGCAAGTATGGCAAATGTGTGATAACAGTTACGCCATTTTAGGCTATAATACTTTTTAAGGGTAGACCTGGACGTGGTTAGTTATCCTAACCCTCGAAAATGACTAAAACAGTCATATATGTAATTTTACGAGCCCACCACTTCAAGAAATTCTTTAAATGGCGACACAGTTCTTGAGAAAACACAAGAGATTCACTTACAACTATGTACAAGAAATATCGTTAGCAACTGCTAAATTAACCATAGCAATTAGGCAAAATATCAATTAACACCGTAAACTCAACGGTCACACACGTATTTACATCAAAATACGCAAAAACACAGCACAAAGGCTAATACATACTTTTTAAAGCAACGACTAAAACCTAGATTAACTGATCCCGCCGCGAATTTTTTTAAATCTCGAAAGAAAGCTCTCAAACATTTCACATGATTCCCGATGTTTCATTTCATTTTCTTTTTTATTCATTCACAAATTTTATCCTTCAGAAATGAAGGTACCATATACTTCATTCGAATGTAAGGGGGCTGTATATTCATGACAAGAAAGTATTTACAGGTTACATTACTAAGATAATTTTAGGTAAAAGATAATGGCATAAACGCCAAATTTAGCCAGATTACAACAAATTAATCATAAAAATAGTTACTATTTACAGAATTTGTAACAGTATTTTGTGCTCACTGCGTCTGTTCGAAACTCCTTCATCAGCATTGCTTGTGTATTTGTAGCTGGTTTCTCAGTTTGTAGTATAACTAAAAACAGCGCAAGTTTTGGAGAATAAAACATACACTATTCAACTACCCATAACCTACTACTCTGCCCATAGATGTAAAATTAACTATTAGTAGATACACGTGAAACCAGTATTATGGGCAAACGAGCCCTTAAGGGCAAGCGTTTGAAAAGCGTGTACGGATGGCTCGCATGGGTGGAAACAACTTTTGCCACAAGATAAGACACAAAAGGAGTTGCATCCTCGTAGGTTACGCTTTTGCCCGTTTACATCAAGTTTCATGCGTTGAATGGCGACCAGTAGTTTTTGCTACGGAGTGGTGCATCTAGGTAATAATACATCTATGATCATGCTTCTGTTTCTTGTTACATGCTGTTTTTCCCACTGAGGCATATGGAAGCATTTTAAACTGACATTGTTCATGAGGTATCCATTAATTCATCGAACTTTTTAGGTATACAAGAGAAAAATTGTACTTTTCAGTTTTTTAAACTATCCAATGCTTTAAAATGCTTTATATTTACTATTTTAGACAATGATCGGTGTCGGCCTGCAAGAAATCTACAGAACAGAGAAGTATTACAAGAATCCAAACCAGTTTAACCCAGAGAGATGGTTGGAAAAAGATGAAAATTTTAACCCATTTGCTTTCCTGCCATTTGGTTTAGGAATAAGAAGTTGTATCGGTAGGAGGTTGGCTGAACAGGAAGTAGTAACTCTCACCACAGAGGTACATTACTTGCATCTTAATAAAGTTATAGCATTTAAGTTTAATCTACACGTTTTAATACACATTTTGAACCTTTACTGTCCACCATGACACTGAAGTCACATCAAACCATACTTCCCTATAGAAGCGTTATTGATTCCTTTGCTGCCAGTATGACTTTGAGTGGTGTAATACGGCTGTTTTACATTTAGGTTGTGGGAACTGACACAATATTTCAGTAAATGTCACAAACCTTTCTTTGAAAAAATTTATAAAACAAATCCACCTTATATGTATAAAATACATTCTAAAATATTATGGCACATAAATATATATATTTTTACAGGAAATAATAATTTGGGCAATGGAGTGTTAAAGTAAAGAGAGTGTTTAGATATACGAGACTCGAGAACAATCTTCTGAATGCTTTAAGAATGAATAACAGTGCAGGATTTGGCCTAGCTGAATATTAATATTTTACAGTGGGAGAAGATTTGCGGGCATAAGATAATGGTGCCGCTCACAAAGGCAACGGAAAAGCCAGTTAAAAGCAGGTAGTTTTGTCCCTATCTTGTAAAAAACAGGAGATCGAGTTCATTCTAGTTCCTGCTTTTGTTCCATGGAAATGTAAAATTTATAAAAAAACTTTGTTTTCTCTGAATTTTTAGCACTATTTTTCTCTATATTTCAGATAATACGAAATTTCAAAATCGAATATCATCATGAAGACATCGATATGATCACTAGATTTGTAAGTGCACCGGACAAGCCCCTGAAATTCAGCTTTATTGAAAGAAGATAACTTTTCTTTGCCTACATCAACAGTACAAAACAGATGGTCATCTTCAAGAAGAGAATATTTTTATGTTTTTTAATTTATTTTTAAATAAAAGGTATCAGCACAAAATATTTTTTTTAAAATCAAATGCATTTGTTTTTCTTTTGGTCATTTTTACTTATGGAAACTTTAAAGTCAGTACTAAAGCCCACGGGCAAAACGTCCCCCACCCCCCACTTCCCTTCTCTCCATTCAACAGTTATTGTTGCAGATGTTTACAAGTTTTGTAACACTCGGAAACTTCTTTCAGCATAACTAGCAATTATTTCAATCCATCCAGGAACAACAATGATACTTATTTAGAGATATATAGTACAAAAGAAACAATAACGTTGTTCTTATGGCTTTGTTCTTTTGCCCTTGAATGCATAATTTGGCAAATTCTGTTTGAATTTATTTCACCTCCAGACAGCAAAAAGCAGCGAATAAAATTGTCCTTCAATAGTAGTACTCCATTACAGAAATTATGTACAAGCTTACATGAATGTGGGCTGTAACTTTTGTTCACACTGGTCAAATTTTCAATTTTTGGTATCAAAATATTGGCAAAAACAAATGCAATCCGGCCTTTTCCCCTAAATATCAGCATTCCCCCCCCCCCCCATCGGTAGAGATATGAAAGTTTAAGTAGAAATCCAGAAACAGAACCAATTGATGTTGTGGTAGTATACAAGTGCCATTGGTAAAATTGTAATACATATCCTTGTCAGATTCTTATAGAGCAAAGAAATACAATACTCATTCTGAATGAGTTTATTTTTCTCTTAGCATAAGAAAATTCCTCCCAAAATCAAACATTTTGCAGTTAATTAGTTACACATACACAACATTGAAAAAAGCAAATTCCAATTTTTAACATGATAGCTTTTTTTCTTTATAAAAAAAAAGAAAGAAATTGTACAGAAAATCTTACAAAAAAAAAAAAAAAAAAGAAGAAAGAAAGAAACTATTTTAACCAAATAAATATTTATTTATGACTTCTCATACATAAATATGATATGCATGTATTATTTTACTATATACATATTTTTTTTCTACAAATAAATAATTGTTTAAAACTTTTCATTTTATATATATTATGCGGGATGGTAAATTTTACTAAATCCTATAATAAACTAATAAAAGAACTAACAAAATATTTTTTACAGAAGAACACTAAACTCTAACACTACACAAAAAACATAAGAATCCAAGTTTACATAAAAAATTTGAAATTCATACAGATATATAGTTGTAACTTTATAAATATATTTCATCTTTTCTCATATATTTTAATGCATTATCCACTGAGTTTTATTATTTTGAAGTCGCAAGGAAAGTGACATTTTCACAATAAAGAATGTATAACTTTTTCATAGTTTCCTTTTAAACATGTGGATGTCCAGCAAGAATATGAAAAATTTGACTAGAACTGCAAGAGATAGCAAGGTATGAATTGATCCAAATCTCTAATATTTAACAAGATTGGATTTTAAATGCTAACAAAATTTTATAAAAATAAATCTATTCATAAAAGTTAACATTTCATTTGACTCAAAACACACAAAAATATTGTTATATATTAACAAATTACATTAAACCATAAAATATGTCTAAAAAATATTTATATTGTTTCATAGCTAATGTGTAAAATCATGAGAGTGTTCTGATTATCAGTAAATTGCAAAGAGTATGTATGTTTCATATAAATGCACTAAATAGATATTTACACACATGCTATTAAAAATATGTCTTTATGTCTCTGCAAAGTTTGTTGTATCGTAATACTAAACCCATCACTTACAGTAATGCAGCAGGGCTACAACTCCCGTTTTATAAGTAACAGAAGCTATGTGACTTGTTAAGTAATTAAATTGTACAAAACAAAAAAGCTAAAAACATAAGTTGAATTCATATCTTTTTAAAATTCATAAAATAACACCCATATTCAATTGTTAAGGTCATACTTTTTTTTCTTACTTTCTTTAGAGAGGTTGGCGAAACTCTGACCAAGACTTGTAGATTTATATTTGTGAAATAGTGAGCTTTCGGCTAAATTTAAAATTTTCTTCTTCACTTTGATGTTATCTATATTTTGTAAAAGATCTGACATAAAAACAAAATCAAACTCTTTTAAACAAAGTCAACATATAAACTAAGAACAAGACAATGAAATTTTGAAATTTTGTCATAACAATTAAAAACACATTTAATTTTAAATATTTTGAATAAAATAAATTAAATGCTTTTTTTCCTCACAATCTATACACTGAGCATCAATGCTTTTCTCACTTTCAACACACAGAATAAACAGCTACCAAAATTAATTTAAACACTTAAATTTTAAATGCAAAAAAGCTGCCAAAATATCTTTGATCTTGCATGGTTTTTCAAATATTTTTTCAGTCGAAAACAGAGTCGTAGTACTTAGCAGTATTTAAATCAACCATACTGACTTCATTTAGAATATCACTGAGTACGGAACAGTTATGTTCTTCATCCTTAGGAATAGATGGATACAATCTTGAAGTAAGTCTTGTTACACTGTTATGTGATTTGCAGGCTGAAGAAACTCCTATTCCAGCTTGTAGGTTTCCCTCTGTAACAGAGTTTTCTATTTTGTGCTTTAGCCAAGGAAAGCTGGAAAAGTATGGGAAAAAAATCATTAGAAGTTTAAGTAGCACTAAGCATATGTACAGTTGAACTCTTTTAAATAAAAGCACTGATCTAACGAAAACGTGGATTTAGTAAGGAAATCAGAATGATTTGGTTGTTAAAAGCTTAAATCTATAGAAGCATAAATAGCTTAACACGCTAACCTTGCGAAATGTGAGCCTTTTTGTTTGTAACTTATAAAATCTTAATCGGTATCCAGCTAAAATCATTCTTTCTTGGAAAAATTCCTTTAACAAATCCCTTTTTATGCCCTTTTAATGTCTTTGTTTTTTACCACCAGTCACAAAACAAATCTTTTATAATAATTTATCAGTATTAAAAGAGCTAGAGTCCAATCCTTTGTATGCATCAGGATTTCCAATCTCCATTGATCCCGAGTGATACACAGCGGGATTAATCCCACAAGATTTCTAATCCCGCAAAGAATTTCCATGCAAATGTAAAATCATGACCAGTGGCGACTTGTGCCTTGAAAAAGTGAGAGGGTCAGATCATGGATGCCAGAGGGGGCCTGGGCCCCCTCTGACCCCTCCCACGAGCCGCCACTGATTATAACGAATGCATGAAAATAACCATTAACTCATCAAGCTTTGGAATTGTGGTAATAATATGAGTGCAATTTTTTTTAATGATGACAAAACTGGAAAAGTTATTTTTTGTCTTGGTTGCATCCCACATTGTTCTGGTAAGTCATCGTGGCTGCATGGATGCAATCCTTGAATTCTACGATTTCGATAGTGGGGATATATAAAGAAGGTCATTGATATTTTTCTAAAGTGCAGCAAGAACAAATAAATATCACATACTCCAACACACAAAAAACGCTTTTCTTGTTTTGTTGTCATTAAAAAGACTGCCCTTGTATTACACCTAGTCAATGCCAGTGGATGGAAATAGCACACTACAAGTGGTGATGCTGCTGTAGTAGCTACATTTTTAGTAGTTTGTTGTGTAGCGCACTACTTTTTATACAAAGTATATGTATTCAGTAAGTTATATGTAGTGAGTAGTTCCATACGAAAAAATAGTACTTAGTAGGGATTTCTGGAAACTACTTTTAAATAAACTTGAAAAAAAATCCAGGTTCAAATGAATTTGACTGGCAAAATTTTACACAAGTGCGTCAGCAGATGCAATGAGATATAAGACTCATAAAAAATATGGCTGACTTTACGCATATCATTTTGTTGCCATCTGTTCTATCTCTAACGTCATTAGTTTGTCTACCATTGTAATTTTCATACTTTGCAAATTTTTGTATCTAAATTAGAGATAACTGCCTAGTCAGCAACTCCTTCATTTTTCCTGGATGCTGAGAATGTCCTGTGGATGAACGTTTTAGATTTCAAAGAGATTACTGTGCCAATTCTGTACAGGCACTTATTTTAGTGAAAATGAAGATATCAATGATTTTACGAGTTGAAAATTTTGTGAATTTTATATAAACAGATCAAAAGTTGAAAAACAAAAATATTTTGCAAGGCTTGAATTTTTGTGATTACAACTGCTACTGTAAATGTTATAGAAGAGGATGATATTGATTAGCCCTGGACAGCTTACAATAAATACAAGCATTACATAAGAGTACGGAAAATGGACATTTTTGAAAAAAAAAAAGAAATAATGGAAGCTCTCTAGTAGTAGTTCCATGTTTAGATGAGCTAAGTTATCAATCTAAACCTTTTTCCGTTCAATCAATGAATTTTCCACACCTTCTTATATTTTTCCTTTTACGTCAAAACAGCTGTAAAAAACGTTTCATACAATTTGAACAATGGCAACCACTGCCGACTTTAGCCTGAAAGTGTGAACAAGCACTTGCAATGCTAGGCAAGATTTAAAAAAAAACTTTTTAGAAACTCGAGATTTCTAATTATAAAATGCTGCCCTTATGCCCCTTTAGGCCAAAAATTTATAATTTAATTCAAAAAAATTGATTTTTTTCAATACATTTTTTTTAATGTAAGGTAATTTTTTGCGAAAATATTAAACTGAAAAATAAAACAGTAAAGTTGGTAATTATTGTTAAATAGAAATTTTTGCTCTCCTGCAATATTTAAGTCACCCACATAGCACTCAAAGATTTTTTCAAGGTTAAGTTAAATTTTTCATTATAAATACATTGTTCTTTTTATTGTTCATTTGAAAATGTTGATATGAAAAATGTTCACTAATAATTTTTGAACTTGATATTTTATTAAAATTTATATGCACTTTTTTAAAAGATAAATAGAAAAACATCAATTTTTTTTGAAGAAAATTATAAATTTTATGCCAAGTGTGGGATAACTAAATTGTTTTAAATTTGAATAAATGTTTTTGTGGTACATAGGGGTGTGGGTATAGGGGCAACGTTTCATTGACAGAAATTTGGAGTTTGTAAAAAAGTTTTTTTTTCTTCTGATTTGGCCACACAAATGCTTGTTTATTCAATTAGACGCATGTCGAAACGAGTTGCAGTTGTTCAAATTATATGAAATTTTTTTCACAATTGTTTTGACATAAGAAGAAAAATATAAGAGGGTATGCCATTTGAAAAATTTACTATCATTTTTTGTGAAACAGTCTAATTTGTATGCTTTTTATTTACTTTTATTTCCATCTATTCTACATTGTTCTACTTGCAATAACTTTCGATACATAGTGTTTAGAAAACAAATGAATGATTTGTAGCAAACTTGCATTTAACAATTAAGGCACCACTATACCAAACATTTAACACCCACACATACAATTTAAGAGCATTAAAATCAATCTTGTCTTTGACTATATATACTAAAACATCAGTAACAACTATAGATGAGAATAAACAGCTAATGCTAATCATCTTACAGTTTAAGCACACTAAAATCACCGTCTGGCCTTTGAAGACATATTTCCGAGATCGGAGCATTATTCAGGAACAACCCATGGCCACGATTTTCAGTAATTTGGGAATCAAAAACTTCAACATCAGTGAAATTAGAGCTTGAATTCCCATCTTCCACATCTATCTGTAAACCATGTCTCTCACATTGCAAGATTTTAGAGGACTTAAGACACAAAGTGCTCAGGGATCTTAGTTGTATGCCATCTTTCTGCAAAAAATAAAATAGAACCAAATGAATACAAAATTGGTAATAAACAATATTAATTGTCCGAACAGTGTATGTAGTAAAATGAAGAAGGATCAAATATGTTTTGTGCTAAAATGAAAATTTCAATCAGTTATTTTCCCCCATCATGGCTCTTGTGTTAAAGTCTTAATAGCCTTTTATGAGTCATGCTTCTATTTTTTGTAAATATATTTACTATGGAAAAATAATAACTGAATTATTGCACATTAAATACAAAGAAAAAAATGATTATAAAGTTCAGCACACAGAAATCGAAGGCAATTGAAAACATTAGAATTGTTTCATATTTTGATCTTCAAAAATTTTATTCTTCTGTCTATTAGAGAACGACCAAATATTTTCAATGAATCACCGGTGAGAGTCGACATTCTTCAATTTCTATATTTCTAAGGTAATGAATGTATACATAAAATATTTATATGTGTTTTTGTTTACTACACAGCTGCTATAGATAAATAGGGGCAAGGAGTTCCTTGGGGCTGGTTGTTCCTTGGAACAACTTGCCCCACAAAGAAAGAACAACTAGCTCTGCAAGCACAAGTCCTTGAAAAAATAAATTTTAGTTTAGATAACACTATGCAAATTGTTCAGAGAAGTATTTTAGAATGCACAACAGATATTTACATAAAAACACCAAAGAAGTAAACTCTATCATTCAAATTTTGTGAAAAAGACCAAAAAGTTCAAAAATGAAAATATTTACAAAAGTGGAACAGTTATGCACGTTCTCAGCTTTTAATATACTGGACGTCACTGGCTTGGCTAATATAGCTGCCATCGGTGCACTGCAACATCTCATTTTACCAGGTATTTACAAAATACATTTATCTTTTTTCTTCATTGAGTTATTTCAAAGGGAACAACTTACCCGCAGAACTTTTAGCCCCACTCTCCCCTACACAAAAACATTTTTACGCCAAAAAAATGCAAAAAATTTCATTTTATTGACTATATTTTTAGTTTTTTTTTTTTTTTTTTTTTTTTTTTTCCAGAAAAAAAAAATGAGAATACTGAACTGAAACTAGAACGGATAATAGAAATGAGATTTACTTCAATGATGATGAACATTTTTTTGACTCATCAATTAAAAGAAACATAGTTCTCATTCCTTAAAAGTTGCATTTGTAAATGTAAAGCTTGAAAAGAAAATGTGGATTCCATACTTCTTTATTCTACTATTAAATGACTGATGATGTGTACTTATGCACCCGCGTTAGAATTAATTTTTATGAAAACGGTAAACGGATTTGCTTTTGACACACTTTGCATATATTTTCAAGTTGGCAACAAAAACTTGGCAAGCAAAAGCTGTGCCATATATCTTCATGTAGTAGTCAATTTAGGACATGACTATAGTCTGCATTGAAATTAATACCAATTTGCTCCAAAAAATGTGTTAAAAACTGAATTTGTATTTCATTTGAAAACATTTAGTGATTAAATGCAAAAGATTATATTAACATGCATAAGAATTAAAATGACAATTTCTTTTAGAGTAAAAAATGCAAGAAACATATGTTATTTTCCACAAATATGTAGGAGACATTCGTCAGTAGGAACATAGTGTTGAGGCTAGAGTAAAACAAAGGCTGGCTGGATTGAATCGTTTGAATGTGGTTCGGAGAAGAAAAAACTTTCCTTCTCTTTCTTGTTTTAAAAATTTTTACCTAGAAAATTTTTGAAAAATTGCATATTTTGAACATTATACGCAAAAATAGATTAATAACTATTTCCTGAAATGTTAGAATTAACATGTTGAGTGAATGAATCTAATGTTTTCATAAGGTTTATTTTTTTTTTTTTTTTTTTTTTTGCTTAAAATAGAATCTTTGCGTCATTTTTTTAAAAAAATGTACATTTTTACAAATACAAATGTGATGACCAGCAACAGGCTCCGAGTTTAGCTAGGCTGATTCTCGTCAGTTTATTAGTCCCAATGAAGATTAGTGGCCCTCTCAAAGCTATCTGCCCTTTTACTCATTACAGCTTCTTCCGGTAAGCTGTTCCAAGTGCCCACAACCCTACTAAAGTAATAACTTTTACTCATTCCCAGATTAGCCAAACAATTTTATTTTAAAACAATTTGGAATCTATACCAAATAAAAGACAGATATTTAATGTAGCAAAATTGGTGTTTGGTATATTGGATAATATGCATATTTCGCAGTAGGTCTCTGCCTCTAATCCAAGGCTAAGGCAGAACTTGATGTATTATGAGATCACATCTGCCTCCCTCCAGCTCAGTTATTCACTAATCCAGACTGACGAGTTCTAAAAAGAACGAAACTGCAGTCTTTAAATTGTAGGCCTGAAGGAAGCATTTCAGAACTCTGAAATATTCAGCAGAGTAGCAGATGAAATAAAGCACATGACAAACAAGGTCCGAAGGAAAAAATATCCTTTTATTTTAGCATATTGGATGAGCTAATACTTAGACAATGCATTTGACTTGCAATGAATCCAGTTCAACAGGAACATTAAAAATATATCGTTATTCTAACAACAAACAACAGCTCATCAAATATGGCAAACTACATATTTCAAATTAACTCAGAAAAAAAATGCATCTTTTCGAGTATTCAAGACAATTATGCCATTTTACTTTGAACTGGACAAGACTGACATGCAGACTACACACACAAAAACATTGAGAGAAAGAGAGAGCATGCCCTTAAACCTGCAGCATTATATATCCATGAACACACATAATGGAACAACCAACATTCAAAATTTTAATCGCTTATGCAAAACAAAAAATGTTGCCACACACCAAAACTTTAGAAAACTTCTCACGGTTATCACATGCAGAAACTAACCAAAACCCAATCCAGTTCAAATGAGTGAATCGCCCGAATGACGTCACTACAGATTCAATGTTGTTAGTTTACATCGGAGCAATTTATCTGAACTGATCTGCATGGGGTAAAAACGTATTTTAGAAGAAATAACAGTTTTTTTTTTTTTTTTTTAATTTCATTTATCTGAAAGAACTTGACAAAAATGTTAACATAAATGTGATAACCTGGCTCTTTGGTATATTGCCTGCATATTTGGTTTTGATGATTTGCTATACATATATATAACATTGATTCAAAAAAAAAAGGCAAAATTTGTTTATTCTCCTTGGGGTTTACAAGTTCATGTGTAAATAGAAAAATCAACACTGATGTCATTATAAATGAAGCATTTAGTTTCATATAGATTTCTTTAATATTTAAAGACAAATAATTCAATACTTCAACTTTCATTAAAATGAGAACAAAGTTGACAAATATCACATAAATGCATTAAATTTTTATAACTAAAATAAATTGCTCCACTTGAAATATTTTTGCAGGATTTAAAAGTTTTCAAACAGTTTTTAAATTTTTCTCAAAAGTTTTTAAAGAGTAAATAAGCACACAAATGTCAATTACAGATGCAAAAGTTCATACAATTTTTTAAGGGTGCAAGTATAGAAAAGTTGAGAGACCTTGAATTAGAATGTTAGTCACTTTACAGAAATCACATGAAAGATTTTATTGAAAAATTACTTACGGCAGCATTGCAGACAATGCTATTTTCAACAGTTGCTGAAGAGCCTCCCAGTAACAATATTCCTATATCAGATTTATTGCACTCAATGATGCAGTCTTTCAAAGACAAAGTTCCATGATGAACCAGTAATGCACACAGAAGTCCAGACTTAGCTTTAATGGTCAGATTTTCAACCCTTAAGTTTTGTGCACAGCTGTTCAAAAATACATCACTATTTCCAGTAGCTTCAAGAACTATATCTGTGCAAGCACCAACACCTATAGTAAAAAGAAAACGATTGAAATTTAAGAAACAAATATCTGTACTAGCTATATTGCCTAGTCTTGCACGGTCTATCTCAAAAACATACGTTGTGTCAAAGATGCATGTTCAGCAATCGGGTAAAAAAATAAGTGTAAAATGCCACGTTAATGGGAAGAAAACAATTTTATGACTCCAAATTTAAATTTAGACTTCTTTAGATTTTTGCTAAATCCCAAAACTTCAGTCATTTTTATATATTAATCACAGGGATGTGCCGACCAAAACTTCCTTTTGGAGCAATCTTGGGAGCAGTAAAACTGCTAAATTTGGAGCAGCCTGAGCAGCAAAATTGCAAATTTAGAGCAGAGTGAGCAGCAAAAATTTAAATTTTGCATCAATTTGGAACAACTATGTATATTTCACACACAGAAACATGGGTGACATGATAAAATAATAAAAAAAGGAGATTAAGGGTGCAAAAACACCATAACTCAAACTACTAATTGAAGCTCTCTTGATTACATTTGTTATTGTTATTATTTAATATTTTTCGCAAAAGACAAGTTCTGGCCTGCTCTACTTTTTTCTTACACGTCTTCTGATTTAAATTTAGTTCACACATTTATTTGCTTAATACACTGCTTTAGTGCACATTTAAGTTAATGGTGCTTTGATAACTATTTTTAAAATGTGTTCGCTTTTATGTAGTTCACATGTAAATAGCTTAAGATATACGTACATACATAAAAAAAAAAAGGACAGTGTGGCAACAGGAACTGTGAAAAAAAGTTCCCTGACTTTTCCCTGATTAAGTTCAAATTTCCCTGATTTAAGTTACCAATGATAAAGGTTTTCTTTCTTTGCTCGACTTGAAATCCACTGTACGTTTAAGCATTATATCAAGTCAATTTTTGGGGGGGGGGGGAAAACCCTACAAAACAGTATATTAAATTTTTCTACATGGAAATATTATAGGAAATTAAAAAAAAAACTCCCAGGAACCACTGAGCATAAGAATTTTAAGAAACTATTAAAATTACTCTTAAAAACATATGTGTATTTATGATAGAACTAAAAATTGAAATTATTTTGAACTAAGTTTTCAAACAGTATGATAATTGTTGCAAGAATAACAAGTAATAGTGAAAGAATAGAGGTAATGTAGTTATTCTTATATAACTAATTGACATATTTATGCAAAACAGATGAAACCATTTGACATCCCATTCATAGGGTTTTTCTCTAATCAAGAACATAGGTTTTTATTAAATGAGTACAGCATTTTAACAATAAAAAAATAAAGATATTTACTTAAGTACATAAGGTAACTATTTCAAATTATTTCAGTGTGTAATGAAAAAAAAATCTTAGATTGTTTTTGTAACAAACAACTTGGAAATGCAAGAAAAAAAAAAAGCAATTAGTTAATTTCAAAATATATAAAAGAATACAACTTGGTTATAAAATTAAAGAATCACTTAAGTCTGAAGAAAAGAAAACCTTTATAATCAGCAGTGACAACAAATAGTATAACGGCAAAAAACAAAGTTTTTTTATTGAAAGCTAAATTTTAGCAATTAAATTAAAAATGCGAAGAAGTAATAACTTTTAAGCTTTTATAGTATTAATTCAAAAACCAAAGATTTCTTCTTGAAATCGTGAGTAAAGTGCACTAATTACTTCGAGACAATGGAATAAAGGCAAAGGAGTTAAGGCATTAATGAAGGCTTCCTCTTTTGCCTGTATGGTTGTTTATTTTACGTAGCATTGAAAGCGTAAAAGGAAATTTCAAGCTAGGTAAAATAAACAACCTAACAGACACAGAAGCAATCTTAGGAAGTTCATCCTGTGGTTAATGAATAAGATTCAATACTTTGACGTTGAAGAAAAAAGATGCACAAATATAAGGCAGTGTATAATCACACCTCATTAATTTTACTTTTGTTTTGAACAGATAATTGGCGGAAAATGCGTAGGGAATTAAAGTACTTAATTTTGTAAAGCAAAAAAAAATTTTTCTTCATAAAATCAATTTTCCCTGATTTTTTGTTATCTTTTCAAAATTCCCTGATATTTCCCTGACTTTTCTCTGATCTGTCGCCACCCTGAAGAATGGTTAAATTTAAATACTTGACTGTAACAAGTTACAAATGAGTTTTGAAGGGCTATTAATTAATCTTTTTATTTTGCTTTCTTTCTTTTTTTTTTTTTTTTTGTAGTTATTTACTTACATTTGACTATATATATATATATATATATATATATATATATATATATATATATATATATATATATATATATATATATATATAAAAGCATATATGTTACGGTACTGAACTACTTGATTAACAAATCTAAAGATCATGCAAAGGCAACATTAAAACTTTTTATTTTTAATTGTTTGATATTTATTCACAAAATTGGTAATGAAATTGCAATGAAAAAAAAAATGATTTTGAGATATGATGTCATAAGAAAAAGAAATTTTAAAATACATGTGAAAAAAATATAAAAACTGAAAAAATAAATTAAAAAAAAAATTAAGACAGGCTAAGACTATGGAAAAGCCTGAAAATCAGAAACTTGAAATGTCTGCATATTCATTACCAGAGAACTAGAGTTCCCGTATATTTTGCTATCTTAAGTGTTTCCAACCAAAGTAAGAGATCAATTCTCTGTCCAAAATATCAGGAAACCCTAGATTAAAATAACGAACTTACAAGTCCTCTACTTCTGAAAACAAAAAATATGAATTGTTGAAAATAATGTTTTATAAAAGACTTTTGAAATCAAAGGAACAGAATCAGACGATAAATTAAAACGATCAAAATTTTGAAAAGCGTTTGCAATTGGATTTTGAAATGCATAAAAAATCGGGATTATGTCAAAAAAATCGTAAAAACAAGCTCCAAATGCACAAATTTCATGATAATCTGCAACACTACCTAATATGCTAAAGTAACTGCAACATTTAAGTGCAAAAGCACACTTTTGGTGCAAGTTTGACAGATTTTGGCGCAGAAAAGTCCATTTAGCAGTCTTTTGGAGCAGTTTGGCGCAGGATCGGCAATTGGTGCAGTTTGGCTCAATTGGCACAGCTGGCACACCCCTGTAAATCAGCATCAGGTGACATCTTTCCATGCTAACAGCAGCAAGTATTAAAGAATTAAGTTCTGAAAGTTTCAGAAAAGTACTTAAAATTTTAAATTAAAAGTAGTTCTAAAACTAACACGCATCAATTTATCAGAATTTTGCAAATCTATTGTGTTCCACAAAAGCTATTAAAACTGGAATAAAATGCACCACAGGGTCGGACTGGGTCCTCAAAAAGGCGCATACCCCAATTTTTCTGAAGGCGCATGCCGATAGGGGGGGGGGGGGTCGCAGAAAGTATATAGACGGTCATTTTAGGGGAGCGATCAGTGGTGGATCCAGACAATCCTGTTGAGAGATGCGATTGAGTAATTCATTAAGGGCAGGGGGGGGGAGGACTAATGAAAATAAAATTTTTTAAAAATTTGTAAGAACTGAAGCATGTTTTTTTTTCGAATAATGTGCTTTCTTCAAAGAGTTTGAATGAAAGTTATAAGTGTTTCGAGTATCACACACACACACAAGAATAAAAAATTGAAAAAAAAAAGTTTCTACTAATATTCTGGATCTATTATCAAAAATAAACCCTTTAACTTTTGATTTGTTTGAAATCTCGTGAAGTTTCTTCAGTTGTTATTCACACACAGGTCCTCAATTGTACTTTTTTCCTTATAAAAGAAAGGTTGCAGCACCAAAATGGCATCTCTTTTTACCAGTTTACGTATCGAACATAATGAAATACTAAAATTGCATTTGTAAATATAATTTGAAGATAGTTTTGGATTTGTTTGTTGATTGAGTTCTGTTTAATATTCGCGCAAAGGAAGGAGTGTTTGCAGGCTTTCTCCCGAAAATTTTTGTTTGGAACGCATTTTTAGACTATTTGGAGATTAACAAGTGGAAAGGAGGTTTGGGGGTCCCGTTACGGATTTTTTTATTTTTTAATTAAAGCAGGGGTCGATCCAGGTTTTATTTTTTTGGGTCCCCATTTTGTGAAAAAACAAAATATTTTTGTGAAATTTCGTTATTTTTATGAAAAAGCAAAATACGTTTGTGAATTTTCTTTATTTTTGTAAAAAAGAACTTTTCGTGATTTTTTTCTTGGAAAAGATTATACTAAAGCATTTTTAGCTGTCGTATCGTTATAGAAAAGCCCTAGACACGTTTCAGGGGTGATTGCAAGTTCTTGAAGAATACCTGAAAGCTGTCAAGAGAAAATGCGCTGGGGGAGGGGGGAAGTAAGACCCTTAACATTTTATTCGTAATTTGACACATACATTACATTAAATGCTTTTTACAAATATACATATGCAAGACACACTTTCTTAAGGTGAAAGTCTCACAACAGATTTCCTGTTTGCCCTTCTCAAATACTTTAAGAGCAATGAAAATTGCACATGCTGCTGAACGTAATGATAACTCCTAATAAATACAATATGAACAGACTCAAAGATATCACATATTTCTTAACACAGAAGTGAAATACTCATTAAAGATTCCATGTATGTGTTTGAAAAACTTAAAAGTAATTAAAACCCAAAATAATACTGCACCAGCATTCAGCGTTTAATTTTTTAACTTTTGACGTTCTTACAGAGTAGGTATTTCGTTTAAAACTTTGCAATTTAATGATGTTAATAAATATATAAGAAATTTTATTTGTTTGCCTCTTAACAAGGTACAGTAAACATCAAAAATGCGAAAAATTCGTTTACCATGGCCGATGTAAGGAAATCAAGATCTTCAAAACAAATAAAAATATAAAAACAGCATGTAAAATAATTTTATTTTAAGTAAAGTTATTTTAGAATGGGATTTTGAAACTCAACACAAATTAATACTAAATATATATTGCGTAATCAAAGTAAAATTTAGGATTTTCCTGAAAACAAGCTACCAATCACAAGTGTCCCTCTCCCGTCCCCCTTCTGACGCTCTTAAGCAAAAACACCTCACGCAGCAAGCAAAAAGATAAGATGGGGGAAGGTGGAAGAGGCTCCCGCGTAGATGCGTACACATTTGTGGTTAAAAAATATTGTGAAAAGGCTGCCTTTTTATAAATTTTTGTGAAGGGGCTGCTTTTATGACGCGGAATTTTGTGAATGGGGCCGCTTTTGCGACGCGGAATTTTGTGAATGGGGCCGCTTTTGCCATGCAGAATTTTGTGAAGGGGCCGCAAAGCGGCCCCAATTTGGCGCTGGATCGACCCCTGTAAAGGGTATATTTTCGAAAACAGAATTATTTGCCATCTTTGTGTTCTTGAAGGGAAAGATTTGATACATGAGTTCTCCCCAGTCGTTTTAGGATAGCTTCAAAAACGCAATTTTAGATATCTTTAGTATTGCTAAACACCAGAAGGTTCGGGGGCCTTCCCCCGGAAAAAATTTTGGAATTGAAATCCTAAAAACGCAATTGTAAGCCATCTTTGACGACGTAGCAGAAGACATGGGGTTCAGAACTTTTCAACAGAAATTTTTCGATGTAGGAGTTCCAAAAACGCTGTTTTAGGCGATCTTTCAGTGATGTTGAAAGATGAGGAAAGAAAGGCATGGGGGACCTCTCCGGAAATTTTTTGAAATTGAAGTCTCAAAAACGCAGTTGTAAGCCATCTTTTATGACGTAGGGGGAAGGAACGGGGTTTGTAACTTTCCATCGGAAATTGTTGGAAATTGGAGCTTTGAAATACGATGCTTAGCCATCTTTGGTAGAGTAAAGGAAAGGGATGGAGTCAGGAGTTAACCCTCAACTTCTCAATATTGAACATTCAAAAATATAATGTTAGTGGGTCTTTCGTCATTGACGTTAGGAGAAGGACTCGAGATCGAGGACTCTCCCCCGAAAGTTTTTCGGAATTGAAGTTCTAAAAACGTAATTGAAAGCCCTCATTAACGACATTTTCGAAAAAGTTTTGGATTCCGGTGATTTTTTCGAAATTGAAGCTCCAAAAATTCAAAAGTTTTGACAGTCTTCGATGACATTGGAGAGAGGAGGTTGAGGAACTCTCCCCTGGAAATTTTTTGGAATTCAAGTCATAAAAATACAGTTATAGACTATTTTTGGGATGTGTTGGGGGGGGGGAGAGAGAGAGAGCGATTTTGGTGAGCTTTTCCCGGAATTTTTTTAACACAGTTTTAGACGATTTTTGTTTATTTCGGAGAGGAGAGATTTTGTGGACTTCACATTGAAATTGTAAAAACTTGACTGTAGGCCATCTTTGTTAACTTTTAGGGGAAGGCACGTTTCACGAGTTTTTTGAGTGCTAAAAACGGCAATTCACAAAAAATAATGAATAAGTGCATTCGGAATTTCTGAAGTGTCGCCTAGTGGTTTGATTTCGCATCTTCTGAGCGATATTTTTTTCACTAGACGACATTGATGTCCCATGGTCATTATGTTATAAAATGCACTGCTACATAGCTATATGAAATTCAACTTTTCCACTATGAAATTCATTAAAAAAAAGTGTAGAAAAACTCATAACTTCGGTGATGCTAGAAGATAAAGAGAGAAGGCCTAGTGGCCTCCATTTCCAGAAATTTTTTAAATTTTAATCCTAAAACGTTTTTGCCGTCCATCTTTAATGACGTTAGGGAAAGAATGGGATTCGAAACTTTCTTCCACAACGTTTTCGAAATCGAAATTCCGGAATATATTTGATTGAAAACTCGAAGGTCTCTCTCTCTCTCTTTTTTTAATCAGAGTCTTAAAAACGCTCTTGTCATCTTTGGAAACATTACGGGAAGGGAGGGGTAGAAGGAACTTTTCCCGGCAATTTTTCGAAATTGAAACTCAAAAGACGGAAAAGTTTAGACGATAACATCAATGAAAGCCGGCTAGAAGGAAAATTTTCGAAACTTCAAAATGAGGGGAGGGTATGAGAGCTTTCGAATCAATTTCAAAACTTTCGTTCTGAATTTACAAGTTTTTTTTTTGAGCAATCACATTGCTTATTGTTCTCACTTTACTGTCCTTGGCGTTAAGCTGATTTTATTTTCCCCCCAACTCCCTTTACAGCATCACCGTCGGCCGGCCCCTCCCGATGCTGCTCCTCCATAACAAAATTCGTCTCCAGGTTGCGTCCATAACCTACACACACACGCATGCAAACATACACCTACACACATACTCACACGCCTACATATACGTCTTTGTCTGACGTTTGTGTTTGTGTATAGGCATACACATACCCAAACACTCATGCCTATACACAGACACAAACACATACACACGCCTACATATACACACTTGTGATTGAGAAAAACATAATTTGAATTCAAAATGTCAAAATTGAAATTATTTATTTTTTTTTCAGCAAAGGCATTTGCATTGCATTTAATCTTAAAAAGTAGGAAGAGCGCACCTGCACTCGGGCAGGTTGGCAGGCGGGCCAGTTCGAGCCTGATGCACCATATTTAAAAAAAAGAACATGAAAACCAAACACATCATATTTTATTAAGAGATATAACCTTCACTTTTTTTTTTAGAAAAAAAATCCTTCATGCTAGTTATTTATTACTTTTTTTTAATAAAAATATCGTCTGCTATGAATCAGAAATTCAACTCAATTTACTTTTAATTCTGTGAACAGAAACTGCAGATAATACTTTAAAAATGAGGATAAGTCTTGTTTAAGAATATGAAATCAACTTAAAGGGGAAAATTAGGGGCTGTTCTAATTATCTCTTGAACTTCAGGTATAGTTCACCCAGTGCAGCTGTTTAAGGGCTTTAACATGCTGCAAAACATGAACAGATATTACCATTTTTTGATAAGATACTCGCAATTGGAATAAAAATCTTTGAATACTTCTTTCCTGACTTTAAAATAACCTATGTTCAATTCTGTGCCCATGAAAACGTGTATGCGAAATTTCATGACGATCAGTTGAGTAGTTCAGATATGAAAACATTATAAACAAACTTACTTTCACAATTATAAAATTAGTAAGGATTCTATGCATTTGTACGCAAAAAAGAGGGTTTGAAAATTTATAAGTGTTAAAAGATTTGTTTCATACGCACCATAAATAGACACATCTCCTTCTAACCATCCCAGATTGTCACATTGATAAACTCCAGGGAATATTAGAATTCTGTCTCCAGAAGAACAGCACTTGAATGCACTTTCTGGATTATGCTCGAATTCCAAAACTGTTGTTGGACCAAGATCTAAATTCTAAGTTTAATAAATAAATAAATAAATAAATAAATGCTCACAAAATATTAATGTTTTCAAATTACCTAATTTTATACAGATTGGATAAAAGGGAAATTAACTTGCTTGATTTAACAATGGTTCAAAAAAAAATCAAAATTTGCTTATTTTCCTTGGAGGTTTGCAAGGTCATGTACAAATATAGAAAAACCAACAATAGTGTCATTTTAATTAAGTACTTAGGTTCAGATAGATTTCTTAAATATTTAAAAATAAATAATTCATTACTACAACTTTCATTAAAATGAGAACAAAACTGACAAATATCACATAAATACAATAACATTTTATTAATTAAAATAAAATATCTCAACTTTAAAACAAATATTTTTGTACGGGATGTAAAAGTTTAGAAAAAATAAATAAATACACAAATTTCAACTAGAGATGCAGATGCAAAAAAGTTCATACATTATTTTAAGAATCCAAATGTGGAAAAAAGTTGAAATCTTGCGCTAGAATGTTAGTTACTTTACAAAAATCACATGTAAGATTCTACTGAAAAGTTGAAGTTGTGAGTTTTTAGTTGCATAAAATTCATACAAAAAAAATTCCAAAAATTTACACAAGTGACACACTTGTGAAGTATACTCTCTAGTTCATGGTTTCTTAAAAATAAATCTATAGACAGTGACTTGATAACGGACGAGCTTAATGTAAGGAATGTCAAGTGCCAACTAATATAACAAGTTATTCTGAATTTTGAATTTCTTCAGCAGAGTCAAGTGTCAATGCTCCTATTAACTTCAAATTTTATCATTTTGCTCAAAAATGTTATTTAATATATTCTATAATTGAACTCTTAAAGAAAACAGTAATTTAATATCCAAATAAGAAAATTTTGCTGCTTGGTTTTTATTAAATCGTAGAAAACTGACCTTGAATTTAAAAATGCATTTAAAAATCAAAGTTCTGTGTTTGGAAAAAAAATGAAACTGTTTAAAACTGAAGAGTAGGGAGGTTCAAAAATATGCAAAAAAAAAAAAAAGTTTCTCCAAGATAACGGGTCACTTCTCAATATTATTAGACTTGTGGATAGTAATATACTGGAAGAATTTTAGCTTCCTATTTCAACTGAAAAAAAGAGGGTGCTCAACAGCCTCCCCCAAACTTCATATGAATGCGGAAGGGAATTAAAAAATACATTGAACTGAAAAAACACAATGCTACACATTATAATATACACTAGTAATATGCATATACATTGCAATAAAATAATTATTTACAAAAAAACAGCTGGGGAAATTAAATGTTTCTAAACTTGTGGCATTTTCTATATTACGGATAATGTTAAATTTAGGGGTCATTGAGCATCCTCTTAAAATGTGAGTAAGAAGCTAAACCTTTTAGAGCATTATATTATTAGTAAGAAAAAAAAATAGGGAGTGGTCTTTACACCAGATGAAAAAAAAGTTTTTTGGAACCATCCTACTGAAGAGGTTTACTTTCAATTAATACAGTGCAAAAAAATATTTTAATATTTTAAATTATCACATTATTACATCATAATCGCAATGACAAAACTAGGAAATTTTAATTTTTAGCCTACTTTCCCAGTAAAAGTCAGAAAAAGAAGAAAAAAGCATGAAAGAAGGCTTAATGCATCTTAAAAATATCGTGAAAAACAAAAAAAAGTCAAAAATAAATAAAATAATTAAATAAATATTGAAAAATTAAAAATTGGAAAGTAGGGTATTGAGATGGGGGAAAATGTCTGTCGGTCTGTCTGTCTGTCCCCCCCTAATAACTTTTGAATGAATAGTCCGATTCGAACAAACTTTTTTTTGTTCGAAAGATCTCGGCGAGGACACCTCATTCCCATATTTCACTTTTTGATTTGAACTTTTTTTTTTCAACTTTGAACAGTTCAAAAAAACTTAACATTAGCGCCTACGGGGAAATTCAAAGCAATTCTGAACTGTGAGGCGAATTTGCTTCAAACAAACTTTGTAGGAAAAAGCTTTTGATGAAAAAACTTGTATATAAGATATCTTTTTGATTTGAACAATTTTCCGTTCAATTTTGAACAGTTCAAATCCCTTAACATTAGCGCCTACGGGGAAACTGAAAGTCAATGTAGATTCCGTACTTGAAAGCGGATTTACTTCAAACAAACTTTGTTGGAAATAGCTCTTGACTCCCGACTCCGAGAACTTAGGGGGACCTGACACCGACTCTGACTCTTGTTCTCGACAATTAATCGGACTCCGACTCCCCGACTTCGACTCTGACTTCGTAGCTTTGGCAAACATTTATACACGGAGGACAAATGACTGACTCCGATTCTTGGATATTCGACTCCGACTCTTTTATCCCAACATGAGATTGACTCCGACTCCGCTGCTGTGGTTTTAACAGTGAAATAATTATTGTTGATATGATTTGTTTTTATTTTCACGCTAAAGTTTTAATTTAGGTATTTAGTTTTCGGTGAATAAACTCGAAAAATATGCGCAGACGATTTTTTTTTTTTTTTTTTTGACAATGAAAATTATTTCTTTAAGTTGACATTTTATTGTTTTTTTTTATTTTGGTAAGTGCATTAATTCGTTTAAAAAATTATTTTCGGCAACAGGGGAAAAAGAAACGATTTTTTTTTATATGATGTATTTATTTTAATGAACTTATTATTATTTTTTCGTTTTGAAAGCTGTTAAAAAATTTTTTTAATGGAAAGAAGTGTATTAGCTGCTTTATTTAAAAGGTGCTGCTATTTTATTTGTTCGTTTTTTTGAAGAAAAGTAAGGAATATTTTATTCCTAGAAATCAGCTTAAAATATAAAAAAAAATATGTTTGAAAAAATTTGCGATTTTAGCTATTTTTGAGAATATTGATCAGGTACTAGAAAGTAGTACGGGTATACGAGAAAGTAGGCTCGTCTAGTTTTAGACGGAACTTCTTGTTCTAATTGATAGAAATCAAATTAAAATATATGAATAACTCACTTTGATGACTTCAAATGTAAATTCTTTAGCAATTATAAATGTCACTGGGCCTGCCTTAGAACTCATTTGAGATTTGAAAGATTTTCTAGGGACATACTTTTTCATAACCAGAGATCTATATTAAGTAGAAAAATTAGTTAAAAACTAAAGTAAGCAATTATATCTATTGATTTATATATATATATATATATATATATATATATATATATATATATATATATATATATATATATATATATATATATTATACACAAATTCTTTTGACTAATCTTTTTCTCAAGAATTTTGGGTTTGGGAATTTCAGTTGTGCCTTAAATAAATAAAATAAAAAAGATGAAAAAAGCAACTACAGTAGGGGCCACTTAATGTGATCATGGTTAATGTTATCATGCGCTTAACGTTATCAGAATCAGGAAGTCTCGAAACACTTGTATACTAATACATGTTAAAAACATCGGAAATTGTAATAAGTGTCTTTATTGTTATCACTTTTTCATAAACTTTCATTTTTTCCCTGTTTTTGTTCCTTAATGAACAGAAATACAAAAGCAAACCCTGACGAGACTAACTTTTTGTGTGGTACTCTGATGCATTCTGTGGCATTCAATAGCAATGCAAACTTAATCTAGGGAGGAAACAACAGGACGTTTGTTCTCAGTGACTACAAATTCTCCTAAGATGCCTTTTGTTTGCACATGCAAAACTTCTGCCACTAGACATGTCCGTGACCGTGGTTGCAGGTGGTGATCTTCTCCCACTTTGAGATAATTAATGTAGCTGCTGGAAAAACGAATTCACTTCTATCAGTAAAGCAAAAACTTCAAAAACTTCAGTCTAAACGGCCTAACGTTTTATCCAGAGAGAAAAAGCGCAATGATTTTAATAGTTGAGGAAGAAATTAATGTTATAAAACACTTTGACAATTTACCCATGCTGAGTCAAAGAAATGCTGCAGCCATGCTAAAAATTTCTCGGCCATTACTTTGTACGTTCTAAAGAATCGCGATGAAATTCAAAACAAAGCCCAGCTACATAAACATTTAAACATCAAGAAAACCGTGATGGAAAGATGGTGAAGTTGAAACTGGTTTACAAATATCAAAAGAAAAGATGCAAGAATAAACAGGCATATATTTTATTTCACCATGTTTATAAAAATTGCATACTAGGGTGGCCCAAAAATTTCAAATTTACCCTATACCCCAGGGCACCCACTATTTTTTTTACCTTCGTTGATAGTAGTAAAGTGCCAAAAATTCAATGTCCTAGGTTGAGTAGAAGGCAGTGCTCAACATCGTCAAAGTTTTAAAAAATTTGTTATTTCCTTATTTCTTAAATATTGATTTCTGTATTCTTGTTTTCTTTCAGATGCTGTTTTTGTGAAAGAAATACCAAGAAAAATGTCTTAAAAATATATAACTATCAATAGTTGTTTGTGAGGACTGTTTTTATACAAGACATTGTTTAGGACTTTTTTGTGAAAATATGGCTTTATCATCAACACGTCAAGCGGACAGTATATTCTTGATAGGTATCAAAGATCTAGAACCAATATCTCGATTTAATCAGTTACCAACTATAAAGCAAGTCCTTCTTAGATTCCATTTTTTTCTCCAAAGGAAAAAATCGGTTCGAAATGCCAGTCACAGCACTGTAGAAGAATTAATTTTAGTGTGGCAAAAAACAGCTATCCCGATTAGACTTGTAAAACATTGTATTGATAAGCTTGAAAAATTACACTCTGAATGGCTTCTGTTAAAAAAAAATAAAGGAAGAATCTCTGATACCCAAAAGAAACGTGAAACACTATTTCAAGAGCAGCTAGATATATTATTTGACATTGCTCACAATGATGCAATTACTATATGCAAAGTAGATGAAGACAGAAAATTTTTAATTGATCAGAGGACGGAAAGAAATATGATTATTTCATCAGAAGACAAGAAATACAACATGAAACAAGAAAGGAAATTTCAAAGAAAAATGAAAGAACAAAAGAGACTTGAAAAAGGGAATGAGCCAGGGTCCTCTTCCCTGATATCTCCAACTGTGACTATTTCAAATTCAGATGATGAATCAAGAGAACAATCTGATTCAGCCATAGATAAATCAGAAGAGATGTATAAGTATATGTATAAGCCACCATCTTCTTTTAAAAGAAGGGAATCCCAAAAAGACTCACAGAATGAACCAATTGCTAAGAAATCTTTATTTTCTAAACATGTCACAAGCGCATTAGATCGCAATAAGGTTTCTGATAGGGAAGCCTTTAGACTAATGGTCCCTATTGCATCGGCATTGGGGCATGACCCTAGTTCCTTGCCATTATCACGAAGTACTATTCAACGCAAAAGGAAAGAAGGAAGAAAAGCTGTGTTTGAAGAAATAAAGCAATGTGTTTCTTTTGACGATCCAGTTATTGTCCATTGGGACGGGAAGATTCTTCCTGATATTTTGAGCACTGATAAAGTAGATCGATTGCCCGTATTAGTATCTGCAGGTGCAGATGGTAAGGAGAAATTGCTTGGAGTGCCAAAACTTGTAAGGGGTACTGGTGCAAATGCAGCGAATGCAGTTTATAATGTACTAAGTGAATGGGGTTTGGAGAACAAAATAGTCGGCATGTGTTGTGACACTACATCCGTTAATACAGGGTTTAAAAATGGAGCTTGTGTTATGCTGGAACATAAAATTGGAGAAGAATTATTATGGCTACCATGCAGGCACCACATTTTGGAGATTGTTCTCAGTAAGGTATTTACTCTCTGTTTCGGACCATCTAGTGGTCCTGACATTCCTTTATTCAAAAGATTCAAGGTAGCATGGCCCTTCATACACAAAGAAAACTATCAACCATTAGAAAAAGCTCCTGGCAGTGAAAATTTAAAGCTCACTGCGGTAAATGCTTTATTAGTTGTCTTAGGAAGGGATAAGCAGCCCAGAGATGATTACATGGAGTTAATAGAGATGACTCTTCTAGCTCTGGGCTATACTCCATATAAAATTCATTGGAGAGCTCCAGGTGCAGTACACCACGCTCGTTGGATGGCGAAATTGTTATACGCCATTAAAATTCACTTGTTTCGTGAGGAAGACAGTTTCAAAACCACACAAAAGGAAAAATTGCAGTTAGAACGCTTTGTGAACTTTGGAGCTCTTGTACATGTAAAATATTGGTTTGAAGCCCCTATGGCTACAAATGCTGCTTGGGCAGACCTTTGTCTGTGGAAAGACATGACCAATTATGGAATTATTGATTCTCAAATTAGTGAAGTGGTTAAAAATGCCATAAAAAATCATCTTTGGTACCTCTCGGATGAGTTAGTTGGCTTAAGTTTATTCTCAGAGAAAGTTTTAAATGAGGAAAAGGTAGAAATTGTCAAGAAGATGGAGTGTGAACCTACTGACCGGAAGGTAAGAGGAGATTTGTCACTTTTAACTGACCAGGCCGTTTTGGCTGATTTTGCCAATAAAAGATCATTGCAGGTGTTTGATAAATTGAAAATAAATTCACATTTTTTGACCACACATCCAAATGAATGGAACAGCAATGAACATTACATTAGTGGTAAACAAATCACAAAAAATATGAAAGTTGTTAATGATATAGCTGAGCGTGGTGTGAAACTTTTTGAAGAGTTTAATAAGCTTTTGACAAATGATGAAGAAGAGAAACAGTTGGTCCTGCAAGTTGTTGAGGCTAACAGAAAGTTGGTTCCGTCCAAAACGACAAAACAAGTAGCTGTTGAAAGTTTGAAGCCATCAACTTCAAAGCATTAAACCATGTTTATTTACCCCAACCAGTACTTTCCTATAAGATTTTTGTATTATTAATCAATATTATACAATAAAATAAACTAATTTACTACTACTCAGCTATTTGTACTTAATTTAAAACAATCCTCAAAATTTCCTATTTTTCAATTTTATATTTAATATTAAATGTCTTTGAGCACTGTCTTCCAATTGGAATATTATCTTCAAACTTTGCCAAAATACTTGTTTTATTACTAGTAAAAAAAATAGCGGGTGCCCAGATATGTAAACTAGTTTTGAAATTTTGACTATAAAATATGGGCCACCCTATTGCATACTTTAATTTTCCCATTTATAACTCAGCTATTTCCATTCTGGTAATTTAGTAACTTCTAACTTAAAACTGTGTTTTGTTAAGTCATTGTAAACTTAATTTGTTGTAGCAAGAAAAAAAAAAGCTTAATTGAAAAAAAAAAAAAGATTTTAGTGTCATGGATTCTTTTCGGTTATTGGTATCAAATTGTATTTGTTCAAAAGTGATCACATGAAGTGGAGCCTACTGTACTACTTAAAAAGTTCTCAAAAATGGTAAATTAAGTAGAACTTCAAACAACACAGCAATTGAACAGAATTTGTTTGTTCATCTAAGGATGCATTGAATTTTTCTCAGTTTAATAGGATTGGCGACACTTTCGTGAACAAGCAAAAACTCATCTGATTAAACTAAAAAATTGATAAAATACCAATTATTTTAAAAATTTAGATTAAATTCAAGCTTTAAAGCACCTTTCAGACAGTGTTCCAAATTTCATAGCTGTAAGAATGATTGATATAGCTGAACTTTGAGCACAGAAAGATATTGTTTTTTACATATATAGAGAAAAGTTTACTAATTAAAAATACAATGAAATCTAACTACAGCAAAACATCAAGGGATCACAACTTTTGTTCGTAGTAACAAAGTTTTCATTGTAATGGAATTCAAGTAATGTAATGGAAGTTAAGTCATTGCTGAAAATGTATTTCCTTGAAACGGATATTCCGCAGTATTGGTATTTGTTGTAACAGAATTTCACTGTAATACAAAAAAGCAGATTTTTAAAAGATGAAATAACATGAGAAAGTGAAAAAATGAAAAATATAGATGGAAATTGCTAGATTTCATTGACTTTTAATCTTTCTCCTCCTTAACTTCACAAGATGTTTTGAAATATGAATTGTAGTTATTTACCTAATGATTGGATTTTCTAGCATCTCCAATTTTGCTTGCAGTTCCCCAAGTCTAGTTCTTAAAGACATAGAATGCATCAAATCATCATCATTTATCTCTGCTTCAGAGTCGCTGATATTCATTTCTGTGTATAAGGCATCTAAATCCTTATATATTTTCCAACCTTCCTTGAGGATTAATTGTATCTTAGTTATTACAGGTTTAGGTAAAATATTATTCTTCATGTCAAAGAACCTGCAATGAGAAAGTATAAATCCATAAGTATTCCATTCAATTTATGTGAACAGAACCACAAACCATTATTCGAGGGGTTTAAAACATTTTATGACATTTACAAAACATATTTTGAAACAACTCATAATATATATTTACAGGGTCCAACCCGTGAGTCGGGGGGGGGGGGGGATATCCTGCTGACTAACTCTTTCAGAACAAGAAGCTTTCCGACGCCATGCTAGGTTAAATTTTTGTATTAACTCTGAAAAATAATTTGTTTGGTGCCTAAATTTTTTCCCTGCTGTTTAAGATTTTTCCAGTTTTTGTCGATCTATGAGGGCAAATCAAAGTCTTTGTGCCTATTTTTTATTCACTACATACAGGTATTTACAAGTGCACGTACCTTACATTATTTCTCCACATAGTCACCACACCGGTTTAGACATTTGTCCCACCACAGCACTAAATTAAAGATCCCCCTGTGATAAATTCTTCCGACTGCCTGTGGAACCACCGTCAAACCGGGTTCTTGGCTTCGTCATATGTGAATCTCTGTCCTGCCAGAAACTTCTTCAGTGGAGCAAAAACATGAAAATCACTAGGGCAAGTTCTGAACTGTAGGTTCCCCTGTGAATTGCTATGGGCTTTTGTCCGTTGCTACATACAAAACGAATAACACTTCACTGCTCATAAGTTGTGGACGTCTGAAGAACAACAGTCATCTTAAAATGACTGGCAGCAGCTCCGCTCTTCCGAGCAAAAAGCAGATACGGCTGGTACGGTTCAAGGAACTGTCACTGCTGCGAATGTACATGCTTGCTTTGTCTTCACAGCCATATTTTGGCTTTAAAAAAATAGGCGCAAACGTTTTGATTTGCCCTTGTATGCATATCTACATACAGTGAACTACTGGATCATCCCATGAAAACTCGAAACTAAAATGAGAAAAAAAATGTCTCACCAAAATGAGTTTAGTTATTATGTCTTAAAGAGGAATGTTAAAAAGTGAGACAATTTATTAAAAGCTGGCCACTACTCCATCCTCATCTGTTAATACTATTCTACAGAAAGCTAAAAATGGCTGTTGAAGTTGTTTATGATGTACCTCTGTAAAGGATCTATGAAACATCAAGAAGCAAAAGAGTAAGTGATAAAATTAAAAATTCAAAGACAAGAAGCACAAATGATAAGATAAACTCTCATCTTTATTGGGTTAAGAGATGGTAATGGTAGCAGTGGGAGATGCTGCTTTACAGCAAGATTTAGAAAATCTTATTCAATGAAAACTTGCGTATGACTTGCACTTCGTTTTTTTTTTAATTATTATTTTCTTTTCTGTCATCATTTACACTAAATAAGAACACCAAAAACTTTTACAAGCTTTAATTTATAACCAAAATTTTTAGATTAGTAGCCATTTGAAATTACAAACGAATTAGTTTCTATACGCAACTCATTCTGAATGTGCTATGAGAAAACTTATTCATTAAAAACATTGCTGTTGTTAAAAACAAATATTTGGGGAATTCATAAAAAAATGGTGATTTGAAACCACAATTTACATTACATTTGCATTATTTTTACAATAAAAAAACAAATAATTTGTTGGAGGAGGAGCTCCTCCCTCAACTTTAGCAGTGATTACAAACATAATAAACAATTTCAACATAAATTTTTAAAAAATACATTAATGGCAAGTAAAAACTTACAACTGTAGGCGTGGTTTCAATATTTTTTCAGTATATGAGATATCATCATCATCTCCATCCCAAGGACGAGCAAGTTGCGTCATGAACAGCCTTTAAAATATACGTCATCAAATCAATCACAAATATGCAAACTTTACAGGGACAAGAATAAAAACTATCTTGCATAACTCAAAGATTCACTTTGAGTTCTTCTGGTATGGAACCAAAAAAAAAAAATTCCTATTTCACTCCTAAATCACTGTATTACATTATCTACCGAGACTCATCATCCAGTATTTCTCTTTATAAAATATATTTCAGGGCTGTAGAGTCGCAGTTGAAGAGTCTGAATTGGACTGATTTTGGGGTAAAAGAGTCGGAGTCGAGAGTCAAAAGTTTAAAGTTCTGAGAGTCAGAGGTGTAACATGACCAAACATTTTTGGGGGGCATCAGGGCTTTTACCAAGAAAGGTGTTGAGCCCCCCCCCCCCAAATGGAGGGTTCTTTTTCGATGCTTTGTTCATGAAATAAATTTTCTGTTTCATTAGATAGAATTACTTTGTGAAAGAAAAACTTATCTAAAATCTTTGAGCATCAAATTAAACGACAAAAAAATAAACTACTCTTTGATGAAAAATGATAAAATAAGCTTTGTGCTACTGTATGATTAAAGTGAAAAAAAAGTGTAAATAAAGCACAAATGCTCAAAAAAAAACATATAGCTATTTAAAGGCTACAATGGAATCTTTTCATCAGTACAAAAAGCACACCACACAACCAGAAAACAGTGAGAGAACCGACTCCCATGGCTTTATAGTTGTGTGAAGAGGTTTTTAACACGCTTTTATTAGCTTCACCTGTATGTATGTATCTTGTAGCGGAATCTTGCAATACAATTTCGCCTACTTCCAGCGATCAGATTCTTTTGAAATTTGGCGCGCGACCTCAGACCTGATGACAATGAAATATTCATAATCAAATTAATTAACTCTTAATTGTTAGTTTCCTCCAGTTTTAATAAATATTTTGGCATAAATCCAACACTATGAAAAAGGAAAAATTTTAAAAACACATTTAAAAATGCTCGCAAAAATTATTTAAAAATATCTACAAAAACCTTTAACTTTCTGCATCAGACAAAATTTGTTCCAATGTTCAAAGGTAATTAGAACATGAAATAGAATTGTTTTGAACTAATTTCATGCCAAAATTTAGGTAAGCCATCAATTGGAAATTCATTGCTGATCAGACCATTGTTGAACAAAACTTTTATTCAAATGCATCTCAAATTTTCAAAGTAATATAAATATGATTTCCGCAAACATACATCAAAGACTCACAGTAGCTTCCCATCGGGGTGCCCTTGTCTTAACTTTAAGATATTACCTCGCACTCGTTTTATAAATAATTTCGTCAATTAAGTCCCAACTAAGACTTTCACGAAAAGAAGTAATTGCAATTTAAATGAACTAAAAAGTGAAAAATAATCTGTGGATGATAGTAGTTAACCCAATCACTTAATTTTAATGTAACACAAAAAAGCGTGGGGGGCTTCTTATCAGTTGTCTTGAATTTCTTCCATTTGTTGTCCAAGCAAAAATAAATACACAGCACTGCACGGTTTTTTGTATTACATTAAAATTAAGTGATTGGTCAACTATAATCATCCAAAGATTATTTTTCACTTTTTAGTTCATTTCGCTACAGAAGCGTGTTTTTTTAGTTTTTTAAACTTTTTTTTGCACTAATGAAGAGGTCTTCTTAAAATTTGTGCATTATTTATGTCAATTCTTCACTTTAAGCATACTCTTACTTCAATTTTAAAAAATACCACTTAAAATTTTGGCCAGGTTGGAATTTCCCTTGCTTTTTTCCCCCCAGTGTGTTAAATTCGTAAGTAACAAACATAGCTGTGTGTGTGTGTTTTTTTAGCAATAGTACGTAGCAAATAACTACCTATCCTGTAACTATCTTACAGATATGTCTTTCTCATAAAAACTTTCCATCTGCTCAATGCAAATATCATGGTATACATTTTTTTTTCTTTTTTTTTTTTGAAAATTTTATCCATTATGATGAAAATTGAATTTCAAAGAAAATTATTCATGCATTAACAAAAAACATAAATTTAACATAATAAACCATGCACAAATTCAATATTTAAAATGTTATTTAAAGCACATTAATAAAAGTGTTTTAAGTTATTTTACCTGACATGCTCAATACAAGTTGCAGTCTTGGCATATAATTCCTCTTCATCATTTTCACTTATAGTAAATAATTCTATTAATGGAACGGTGAGTAAATTCTCAGGGTTTATTTTGGTTTTTAAGGTTTCTAAAATTGATAAATCAGAATTTTCTATAATGACACTTCTTACATAAACATCTGCTTCCAGTTTTTCTAAGCTAACATTAATCACCTATAACAAAAAAAATTAATCATCATAAATCATTATTGTTTTTCCATAATACTGAATTTGCATAGAGTATAATATTCTTTGCACCCCTTGTGGAAAACTTTAAAATGACGGACTGAGTAAAAGTTAATGAAAACAAGGGAACTATCAGGAAGGCTTGTATTAAAATTTTTAAAAAGTGGGGAGATGTCAATGCACAAAAACTGCGGACAAAATGAAAGATCTTTGATTTTAATATGCATATATACTTTAGACAGGGTTTCTCCCTCCCCCTCCCCTCAAAAAAAAAAACGGTGACGCACCTTCAGAATGAGAATAAAGGCCTTTAAAGCACCATACCACTAAAAATTTCTGTTTTGGAGTCGGCAACACACATGACGGGCACCCAAATGGAATGGGGAGGGAGGGGGGCAAGTGGAGGCTCAAGGTCCACCCCATTAGAAGTTAGAATTTCTTTGCTTTTATACTTTTTTCTATGCAAAATGTAAAAACATTTCTTCTCCAGCCATTAATGAATAAGTTATTAAAAATATCAAATTTTAATAAATCTAATCTGTATTGAAATCGGTTCCCACAGGGTAAATATCCTGCTAAACCATGTTGAAAATATCTCAGCCCCCCTCCCCCTTAAAGTTTTGCACATGGGAGCCCATGGAGACACAATAGGCATCCTCCCCCCTCTGCTGTTGTCATTCATGCTTTAGCTATTATTATTAGAAAAACATCCCCAGAAATACTCTTAAACAACTCACTCAACACTATTTTTGATTCTGTAATTGAATATCTTGCTGCTAATGAACGAAGAATGGAATTCATTTACAAATGAACTGTTAAGTTAAATACAGTAAAAACTGTAAACTTGGTGATATTTTTGTAGTATTTATAACGCTGCATATTTTTGACCTCAATTTCAGTAATTATTTGTTTTCTTAACATGTTTCTCATATGCATTTCTGAAGTATTTTTGTAATCAATCAGTAGGTATTATGTATTACATATTTGTTTTTGCTGCAAAAAATGCTGTATTCAACATGACAGTTACTAGAATTAACACGCTTTACTCAGAAAACACAAAATAGATATACCACAAACAAATAAAAGCATATAAGCCATAATATGATGACAATTGAGGCAGTGAGAAGCAAAGGGATGTAAGTGGCAGAATTAAAAATTGGGAGATAACCAGTACGAATAGTAGGTGAACCTCGCCTCTGTTTTGGGGCAAGAGATAGTACTAGAAGCTATGGTAGGTTTTGTTATACATCATGATTTAGAAAAAAAATTCAATGAAATCCTACCTAGCATCTTATCTTTAAACACGTTTTACTCAAAAATTTAAAAAAACTTACATCCCTTGCTTCTCACTGCCTCAATTCGACATTACAGCTACTTGGGCACTTGCTTGAGCCACTGTATGTGCCTGGAAGAATCCAATATCCAGGAAAATCAATATCTGGTGCATCTGTAGTAGATATTTTGGGGAAGCACAAGAAACCAGTATTATACCCTACCTACTAAAAAGGCGGGGTTGCAATAACTTAGTCACCTAAAAAGCTTGAAGATAAAGAATGGTCGAATAATTTTATATTTTAACCATTAAATTGCTTTAAAAATTTCATTATTTTTATTTATTTAGCAGGTTATTTATTACTTTAATGGAATTTTTAATGCTTTTGTGGCTTTTTTTTTTTTTTTTTTTGGCAGAATTTTAATGCAGCATTTCAAATAGCTGAGGTAAAACTTTTGAAACCTCACCATGCCCAAATTACATTAAGTCTGCCCTGTAAACTTTTAAATCTCCGACTTTAAGCAACGTTATTGGAAGCAGGCCCATCACTTCAAATTTTTCCAAGAAAAGGGGGGGGGTCAAAAGATACTCAATGAATGTTACATCAAAAAACAAGAAAACCACACCCACATACAGTATAACCCCGATTTAACGATATCGTTAAATCAAGAAGCATAGACAATCAATGCAATCAAATCCGGACCAGTGAAATGTATCATTAAATTGTGGAAATCGTTAAATCGGGTATCATTAAATCACAGTTATACTGTATATGTAAATACATTAATTTATGAAAGTCAGTGCAAGGCGATTGTCCCCTTCCTAACCACCTTAAATGATGAGCTTGACTAGAAGCTACATTTGCATAATTGCGACACGCTGACAAGTCATAAAATGAAAAGCGTCAGTAAGTTACAGGTTATTAAAAATTAGCATTATTGCATTAGGCTCTTATTACATTTCATCAACTGCAAAGGATACTATAAAAGTTTTGTTTTTTCAAAAATACATAAAATAATTGAAATCAAAAAAATAATAATAATCAAAAAATAATTAAACAATCTTGTATGTTGCAAATCAAGAAAAGCCTTGCATGTGAACACATAAATTGCAAATAATTATAAGATAAATTAACAGTAAAAATTATATATATTCACCTCAACAATAAAGTCACACTCAAATTTAAAAGCAGATGATTCTTTTGTTGATCGCCAAACTGCTTTCCAACCAACAGGTTCTATAATGCTTGTAACATATTCAACAAGAAAAGTTTCGACGTTAGAAAAGGTACATCCACGCAAAATATCCAGGCAAAACAACTGAAGAAGTTCATTTAAGGAAGCAGAATCTATTTCCAGCTTGTATATATTTGGATGAACGAAACAAGGAGTTAATTCAGGTAGCGGGTCCATTTTTACATTCGAATAGCCTACAAAAGTTTGAGAAAAGCAGAAATTAATGTAAAAATTGGAAGGCAAAGCAGAAAAAGGAGGGAAAACAATTTAGGTAGTAAATATTTTAAGATTCATAACAAAGTCAATTATTGTATTTATTAAAACTTTGCAGCAAAGCACTTAAACATTGGCATTTCAAAAGTATGAACTTCTAGTGTCCTTTTTGCGATTGAATTGCTTAATTACTAATAAATAAGTAAAGCTTCGGACAGCAGAAATAAAATAAAGATAAAAAGCAACGAAAAATACAACATACATTGCGTCAAAATTTCCGTAAGTTACACAACAACGTCTGCGGTTTTTAAACATTTAAATTTTGACACCCGACGATACGTCAAATTATATGAAGTAGTGTTGAAATGTTTACTCCCTTCACATGTAATCGCAGGTTTTTGAAGGTATTGGGTATGTTCGAATAGAACACCGGTTAACCGGTTGGTTGATTTGATGATATTAGTGGTGAGTGTCTCTGGAGTCCCTATATGATTTCTAAACCGTCGTAGAAGTAACCGTAGGACCGGTTGTTCTCAAACCATGATACAGTTGAGATAACATTCTAGAAGGCCCCGATTCAAGACTACAGCCGTTCCTATTAATATTACGGCTTAGCTAAGAAACTAAAGTGTGATTTCTTTCATTTTGCATTTGTATAACCTGAAAAAGAAATCTGTTATTTCTTGGATCGAAACGACTCTTCTAGGTACTACGTCTACAGATTTTTTCAAAAAATGTAAACTATTGATTCTATCGATCGAATACATGAACGAATTGCGATTTTTCGTTCCCTTAAATTCAGTAGCGTAACTTCACATTTTCGCCCCCCTACCCCCCTCCTCGCCCTGCAGTCGCAAAATCTGATTTTGGGCCCCCTACTAAAATTCGTAAAATGCAAAATCGTCCCCCCCCCCCCCCCCAAAAAAAAGAGGAATAAAGAAGGCTGAGGGTCCTTCGTCGTAAAGTTTTCGGAATTGAAGTTTTAAAAACGCGATGGGGTTGTTTCCTTCAGTCAAAAGTACTAATTTTAGTCACTGCATTTAATGGAAAGGGCAAAAAAAAAAAACGTGAACCCAGATTTTTATTCCCAGATTATTATATTTTATTTTCCCAACAGTTATTTTTTAATTAATTTTTCTAAATGTCCAATTTTTCAAACAAGGCGTGGTCTTTATTCCGTCACAAATGATGCACTTTGTCGCATCTTTGTACTGCGTTTCCACGTTATGATAATCAAGAAGCGAATTAAATATTGCGCTCTACGCTTGCTATCAACCATATCGTTGCCAATACACGTGTGTAAAGTTGCGAATTAAACATTTTTCTCGGTGAATGGCAACAGTGAATGGCATTTCATCACTAATTAATGGCATTTAACAATGAAAGCGCACCGATTAAAGTAATTTTTTGAAAATAAACTTAAACAAATTATTTAAAAAATTGTCAGATGCTATGTTTTTGAGCATGCTCTTTCAGAAAAAAAAAAAAAAAAAAAACTTTTGAAATTTGGAAGCGACCCCATTGTAAGCCATTTTTCGTAACGCAATGAAAATAGGTCAATTACTGTCTTCCTGCAATATTTTGGCATTGAAGTTCGAGATACGCAATTTTAGAAGACCTTCGATGATTTTAAAACAACTTTTTTCGGGGGTTATCCTTGGAAATTTTTCGAAATTGAATTTATAAAAATGCAATAGGCCACCTTTGATGACGTTAGGTGAAAGGATGAGGTTCAGAACTCTACCCCGGAGTTTTTCGAATTTCCAAAATAGTGATTTGAAATGTTTCTTCCGTGATGTTAGGAGTATAGAAGGTTCGGGGGCCTTACCTGTAATTCTGAAACTTTTTACACACGTGATTGGAAGTGATTGGGGAAGATACAGTGACTCTTCTAAAAATCTCTCGATATTGAAGTTTCAAAAACGTAATTTTAGACATCTTCGTTCTTCATGAATAAAAAAGAGGGGGGAGGGTTCGGGGAGTCTGCCTCAAAAATTTTTCGAAATGGAAGTATTAAAAATGCAATTGTAGGCCACTTTTGATGACGTTACAAGAAGGAAGAAGGGATAGAATTGAAAACTCTGCTCCAGAATTTTCGAAATTGAAATTCCAAAACCGCAATTTTAAGCGAATTTCGGTGATATTAAGAACGAAAGCAAGTTTTGGGGACGTTCTTTGAAAATGTTTCGAAACTGAAGTTTTAAAATTGCGACTGTAAAGCTATTTTCAATCTGCCTTTTTGGAACTTCAATTTTCAAAAAATTCTGGTCCGGAGCAAGTTCGAAAATGGTCCACACCACAAATGCCTTTTTTGAATGTTATGTAAGAAGAAGGAGGTCGAAGATGAAACTTCCGGAAATTAGTTGATATTGAAATTCTAAAAACGCAATTCTAGATGATCTTCGATAATTTTAAAGGACTCAGGGTCCAGAGTCTAGGGAGGGCAATAATGATACTTTTTGCACCGAGCAGAGGTTTGATTTTCACGCTCTGCTATTTCAGGCCCCCAAATGGCTAAAACTGTTTTAGCAATGGCAAAAACTGTAATGTTTGGCTAAAAGAGGGCTCCGAAAATTGTTAGTCCTAGGGTCACTGATATCTAAATCGGGGCCCTTGCTCAATAGGTTTTGGGGCTCTAGGAGACTCCAGAACCAATATAAGCAATTGAAACTAAGTTTAACTTACGGAAAAGTTTAATAAAATTGAAAACAAAGTTCAGAAACTTTCGGGCCTCTTCCGACTCCGCCCCCCCCCCCCTAGCTCCCCCAATCCAGATCTAACCCAAAAACTTCTCTTGATTGTCTTTTCCGGGCTCCGGCACGGTCAGGACTTTTTTCTTCTTTTTCTTTTTTTTTCAGGGATTTTCCCCTTCTCTCCATGGCAGGTTGCCTAGGGAAGGCAATAACCGAGCCAAGGTTTGGTTTTCGAGCATGGAAGTTGAGCCGTCGGCCCTCTTCTCTCTACTCAGGACCTGTTTACTGAGGCCGTGGCAAAGCCCCTACTATTTGGGCGCCCTAAATAAATGGCTAAAGCTGTTTTAGCAAATGGAAAAATTGTAATGTTAATGGCTACAAGAGGGCCCAGAAAAAGTTTTGCCTAGGGCCCCAATGTCGTAAAATATGCTGTGTGTGTTGTTTTTTGCGTTCAAGTTAAATAACTAAAAATGTCTTCGTGTTATATAGAAGTCAATTAAAAATAATAAAAACAGTAGGTAAATTAATTAATCTCTTTGGGAGGAAACCGACTCCTCCCCCCAGCACCCAATCGCTGTTGATGTTATAGTATCGATTTTTTCTTTTTTGAATCAGTTATAAAAAGGGGTTCTCCATAAATGTCATACTTTTTTCAACATTTTTTACCCCTCTCCCTTTGCCACAAAGTGTTACACTTCTAAATTTGCCACATATGCCACACAACAATTCATAAACAGATTCTTATTTTTTTTTAATGCTTAATGTCACGCTTCTTGTTCACAATTTCACATACCATTCACTGGATAAAAATATTATTAAGTATAATGTACAGTAATTTGAGATATTAATTCTTTTTCGAAAACATAGGAAGGAGGATATTCCAAGGATACTTAATATGCCATTATTAGATTATGTGCTCTGCCAGAGGAGGATGCAAATTGTGCAAAAGCAGGCACAAATCCCAAAGTCTGATTACCGCAAGGGCACACGCCCCTCCTCTTAGATTTCAGCGGGGAGGGGGGAGTGCAAAATCATCTTACACGCCATTAATTCATACCTCTCTTCATTGTTTCCAAATGTTGAGACCATTATACACATTTTTTTTAACAATGCCAATATCCAAATATCCAATTGCACTGCAGAACGATCATTTTCATTCTTAAAAAGAATGGAATCTCCTTTGTGATATTTTTTGCAGCAGGGAAAACTATGATCCTTAGCATTATTATGCTTAAATAATAATTTCACTCAGAATCTAGAGTACAATGATATCATTGATACTTTTGCAAATGCCAAGACAAGGGAAAAATCTTTTATTCGTCGATAAATATTTCCCTTAAAAATTCATCTCTTTTTCAAATCCCAAAACCACTCCAAGTTAACAAGTTAACTGCATTTACTATTAAAAGTTATATCGTAGATAATTTTGATAATTACGGTTTACTGCAGCGGAGAAAGTTTAACCACATATTATATGATTATTGTGTGCTATATCTCTTCTACATTTTAAATGGATGTACTATATTGTGACAGGAGGTACCATCAAATTTAGCATGGCTGTGTTAATACGAAAGTATCGAAATATTTTATTGTTTCATTATTTAGTATAAGCGGGAATGTGGAGCGGGGGGAATGAATTTCGTGCCCAGTGTCTTCAAAAATCTTAGTTGGACTCTAGGGGGTCCTGAAATAAAATTGTGCCCCATGTCCAAAGTCAGAATGATCGGGCTCTGCCAAAACCCCACGTTGATAATATCTATATTTTGAAAACTTAGTGTTGCTCATAATTTTTTTTTTTTTGAGTTGAAATTTTTGAATTGTCTTTACTCAATTTAGTTTGAAATTTATTGCTTGTTACCAAAAAATTTCGAGACAAGTATAAGTTGTGGGAAAACGTATAAATTTACTATGGAATTTTCAAGAAAACTTACTTTTAATTTAAACATGTTAAAACTAAATTAAAAATAAATATAAAAACGTCAATATGTCAGTAACAAATGTTGAGCTTTTAAGAGCTAACAGTTAACTTAGCAGAGGTAAGGAAAATATAGACCGGTTAACTTTTGAAGATGAGGGAAGATGCATTTTGATAAATTCATTGATACAATTCTTAAGAGCAAGAATGAAATTTATTTTCATCAGAAAAACTTCTAAAAGCAGATAACAAGTTACAGCCATGCTTAGAAAAGATAAGATTTAATATCGGTGCCCAAGTTAAGATATTTTTAAGATATTGAATCTTTTCTCGTGTTTATGTAATAAAGATTTGAAATGGTTGAATAAAAACCTAGTAGAAAGTTTGATTAACATTGGTGAGTAATTATTTCTATTTTATACGTTGCCAGGAATTTCGAAAGAAAACCGATACATTGCGCGCACAATTCATCTATTTTTTAAGAGTCTATATCTGTCTCGTTCAGAATACATATCCATACTTTTTAAACAATAATTAGTACATTTAAGAGTTGAATTTAAAAAGAAAAGATAAAAATATGAAAGATTTGCTCTCAGTAACCAGTTTTAACAATATGAATTGTCGACGTAATCATTACGCTGTTTATGGCTAACTTAGAAGACTGATAGGTCTTAAATTTGGTTTGTTGAGCTCGAAATTTACAGTCATCAATATTTGACCCACGCTTGAGTAAACTAAGAGCAATAATATGTACTACTTCAAATTTGAAGCTCACTTGAAAAAGCAATTTAGTCAAATAGTTCTTATATATTTATTTTGATAACCTTCCTTGTACAAAATGTCTAGAAAATGTTATAAACCTGCACAATATGTGTATTTTTTTTATGTTTAAGGAGAACTTAAGGACTTGGATACTATGTCTAAATGTCGGGCATTGAAAACGTCACATGCTTTGCAAAAACAATTTTTCAAAACATTCCAATCGGCAACTGGTTTTGGCTGCAGGAGTATATCCAGTATAAAAGACGAAGAGCAGATAGCCAACGCTAAACCATTTGACGATATACCGGGAGATGCTAAGTGGCCTATTATTGGAACCTCATGGGCATACTTACCGATCATAGGTAAGTAAGCGATGTAAAATAAGACTTTCTTAAAGCAAAAGTAATGCATTAAGTGTCACAAGTTTAATTAAGTAATGTTCATACTGTCATTGTAATGATCATTCAATTGTTCTAGCAATTCGATTAACCAAGAGATTTATAATAATAATAATAAAAAAAAAAACAGCCAGCAAATCATAATTTTTGTCGGGACTTGACAACAGAAGTTATGCTTTTGTTGAATAACAGATGCTTATAATGTTGAAAACATACTGAAAAAACAAACTGAATTAAATTTCAGTTATTATAGTTAAATTTATCAACTACAACATTATCAATTTAAACATCATAAACCTATGTTTTTCAATGAAGCTTCTTTCGGTCATTCCCACGACTGACTTTTTTTTTTTTTCAAATTGTTCCTTTTTTTTTACAAAAATGTCAGCTGTCTTGTATTCGGATAAGCAACACTGGTTCTATTGGTGACAATTTTAATTAAGCTGTTGAAACTAAAAACTGATTAAATTATAATTTCATCAATCAAATATTAGAATGCATAGAGTACCTTCATACTCTGTCTTTTTATATGAAAATGTACGTCGAACTGTGAAAAAAAATTTTCATGACAGCTTGATTAAAAAATATAAGAACCAAAACCTAACCAGTAAACATCACATTATAAATATTTCGAGAGCACTGTAAACTGTAATATATTAGGTTAAAGCACAAAAATCTACTTTTGCATTAACCTAACCAGTAAACATCACATTATAAATATTTCGAGAGCACTGTAAACTGTAATATAATAGGTTAAAGCACAAAAATCTACTCTTGCATTAAACCTTGATTTTTATCGATTTGTGTTTTTTTTTTTTTTTTTTTTGAGTTATGTCACTTTTCTTGCCGGGGTGCGATATGTTGAAACAAAGCACCTTGCAATAACGGAAGGGGATACGCCTTTTCACATTCAAATAGAAAGGGGTTTTAAAACCAAATAACAAAAATTGAAAATGAAAATTAAAGGATATTCCTGAAACATTTTTGTACAGGTTTCACGCATACGTTGATTACAGTATATATACAACTTTTCAAGCAGATATAGTACATATAGAATTCTAGTCGTTTCTCGTCTTCAATTAATCATTAAGGAAAATTACTAAGGGAGAAAATCGGGAGGAAAACAGGAAATTAAGAATGATAAACGCAATGCTGTCTCCGAACGTCCTATGCATGCCTTTTTAACAGTCTACGAAAACATATAGAACTTGCAGTAATTTTTTCATGGCCTATTGCAGAAGTTCTTACCCTGGAGGGCGTAGACGAACTTCAAGAGAAGGGTGAGTGTATAAAAATCTAATAAAAAACTAAAACCAATTATTATTTACTCAGTTTTCTTGGTCACATATAAATTTTAAATATCGTTTTAACTGTTCATAGGGCTGTGTGACTTCAGGCGCTAACCTCACTTTGCCTTAGATTACGTCAAAAAATAAATCTATTTTTCCTTTGTTTCTTGTGTTCCACATGTTTTAATAGTAATGTGCTTTAATAGTAATTTTCAAAATAAAGTTGTGTCCAATAATGTTAAATTTTGTGTGTAAAATTATCAGTTTTTTTTTTTTTTTTTTTTGTAAAATAAGTCGCTTAAGTTTCTTGTAGTACTACTTGTACAACAGCGCTTAAGGTGGGGGGGGGGGGGGGGTAGAGCTTGAAAGGTTGAGAACTTCTGGCCGATTGAAAGGTGTACACGCAGAACAGTGTATACACACACACATCCGCACACCATAATAAATACCCACAATAATTATTTTATTATTATTTTAAATTTCATTTATTTCCTTTTTTGCGGATTAGAGGAAATCCTGATGTATAAAATAGCGAATGATCGAGTAACGCTCCTGACGTCATCAACAATGAAACTTGCGTCACGGCATGATAACTTGATAATGTTTTTCTGGTAATGTTTGGCATGCAGGGAAATGCTTTATTTTGACGAGGCTGAACTGGATCCGATCACTTAATTGTTTTAATGGTAAGACTCATTTTAAGCGAATGAAAAAAGGAAAAAGTGATCAACAGTAAGTTAACGCTATCTACCGGAGTTTAGGGTTAATCCACTTGAGTTAGGGTTAAAATTTCAACTATCAATATATCACCAAACAGGCATTGACTTCGTTCAAATGTAGAAGCAATTTTCACCCGTCATACCTTGACTGGCGATTTTCTAGTAATATAATAATAAGATAGGAGAAGAAGTTCGTTTCCAGAACTTAAATCACAATTTGGGTTGCTTCATTTAGGTAGACACATTTTACTCATTTTACTAACATTATCATCATTTATTTATTGATTTATTTATTTATTTATTTTTTTGAAATTAGTACATACTTTGAAAACAACTTCTTGCACATTTCAGGACGCTACGATTTATTAAAAAATCACTTGGCTATTCGTCATAAGCATAAATTGTACGGCGATGTGCTGCGAGAGAAGTTCGGACCTTTGAATATGGTGATCACTCGCCGAGCTGAAGACATGGAAACCATCGCCAGGAACGAAGGAGTTTACCCGCAAAGAGGAGAATTTTCCTCAATAAAGGCATACAGGACATCTAGGAAACAGTGGTACAAGTCTACTGGCCTCTTGGTTTTGTTAGTAAAGTTATTTATTAATCTTATAATGAAGTGCACAAATGCTTTCCCTTTCACAAGAAAATTAGCACTTTTTTCGATTATGATTTTAAAATTTTTGCGAAAACGTCTACATTTTTTTCTTTTTTTATAAAAATATCTACAAGAAATAAAAATGCAACAGCTAAAATTGTTTAAGTTTGTTTAAGTTAACCTTTGACTTGTTATACATGTAACTTACTGTGGAATGTCGTAGTTTTATTTCCCTTTGAAGGGCGGTGGTTGCACTGTGAAACCATCAATTTATGAAAAAAAAAAATTCTCTCTTTTTTCCGAATTTTTGAATGATAATCGCTTGAATCCTTTTCTTTTAACTTCAATAAACAACATTAGGTGATAAAGCAACAAAAATGTTTTTTTTTTCGTTGCCTCAATTTCTTGTTCAAATTTCTTATTTAACTCGAAAAGAGGATTTTTTTTTTTTTTTTTTTCAGATTTAAAAGATTTTGATTAGCGCTGAAAGAGTGGACCAGTTTTCTTCATTTTACCTGAGGTACTCAATCATATTGTTCTAAAAGATTCAAATTCATTTTTACATGCATGCATACGTTTTTTTCCAGCCTTAGGTGGGGGGAGGGGATAAATGGGGATATCAACCCCTTCGAAATTTTTTTTTTTGGGGGGGGGGGGGGGGATAAATAGGGACATCAACCCCTTCGAAAAAAAAAAAATTTTTTTGACTGAAAAATCAATGTCTAGACAATCAAATATAATGTTTTTTTCTCCAAATTTCTAAAAAATTAGTGAACTCGCCCCTCAAAGGGTTCAGCAGTAAGTTATACCGCCCTGAAATAAGAGCTGAGGTGGAACTACGAGCAAAATACCAATGGACTTTCGCTGGTGTGCTAAATTAATGCCTAAACTAGTTTGTCAGTATTCTCAGCTTAAACAAGAGAGCATCTGCCTCCCACTCGGTTATTAACTGTTCCAGACAGACGAGTCCATAGCAAGGATGAAACTCCAGTCTCTGGATGTCATAACTGGACTGTCGGTATTTTACATTTAGTTTCACTGGTTCTTGTTCAATTGTTTTTGAAACATGAAACGGTTTTTTTTTTTTTTTTTTTTTTTTTTTTTGTTAGAGAAGGAAAAGAATGGCATGATCTCAGATCGAAAACACAAAAACATCTCCTGAAACCGAGAGCGGTGGAAGCCTATTTACTGCCGATGCAAGAAGTAGCACGAGATTTCACAGAAAGGATAAAGATACGTAAAGATGCGAATGAAGAAGTTCCAGAATTCCTAGAAGATCTTTACAAATGGGCCCTAGAGTGTATGTATAGTTTTACTTTTTCATTTCAGTCCAACCTTCAAAAAGCGAATTTAACCGTTAAGCTGTTGATTTGTTTAAGTTTAAAATCTTGTTGCTCATTTTCTATGATAATTTAAAAAATGTCGTTTTTTGGTAAATGATAAACTGAATACATAATCATAAGAACAATGTGTTTCATATTTATTAATATTGTCATGCACAATTTGTGTTATTAAAATATAAAATAAACTATGTACGGGTCTATTCCACGAAACAGTCAACCCTTTGTCCCGCATGTGACGGTTTATATGTTTTATTAAAAAATAATTATTTTAAAGGGCAATGACGAAATTTTTTACTTGAGAAATCACACGTAAGTTTATGATTTTTTAATCAGAAAAAAATCGTTCATTAATATTTTAAAGTATTATTTTCAATGAAGTATATGAAGCGGTACGTGCGTGACAAAGTGACCGCTTTCCGTGGAATGACCCTATAATATTCCCGTCAGTACATATCAAAGAGACTGACTGGAAATGGGGTTGTTTCCTTTAGTCAAAAGCAGTACTTTTTGTCACTGAAATTGATAGAATAAACAAAACAAAAATAAATAAATAAATAAATAAATAAATAAAAATGAATAAATAAATAACATGAACCCAGAGAATACTTTCATTTTCCCAACAGTTATTTTTTAATATAATTTTTTAAAATGTCCGATTTTTGAAACAAGGTCTTGATGACGTCACAAATGATGCACATTGCCGCATCTTTCTACCGCGATTCCACGTTATGATAATCAATAAGCGCTCTACGCTTGCTATCAACCATATCGTTGCCAATACACGTGAGTAAAGATGCGAATTAAATATTTTGCTCTGTGAATGGCAACACAGAGTCATCGGACAGAAGCATAAACATTAAAAGCGCTCCGATTTAAGAATTTTTTAAAAAATATTCAATTTAAACAAATTATTTAAAAATGGTCAGATCCTATGTTTTTAAGCATGCTCTTTCAGAAAAAAAAATACTTTTAAAATTTTGGAAACGACCCCATTTTGCGAATATTGAATCGAAAATTTAGTGATGAAAATAATTATCTTCAAGCAAAATAACCTGAGCACACAAGAGTAAATTTTAATTATCTTCATTTTTGCAGCTGTAGCGTATGTCGGGTTGGATACAAGACTCGGCTGCTTGGATTTGAACGCAAAACCAGATTCTGATGGAATGAAGATGATTAATGGAGTTCAAACTATGTTTGAAATGATGACTAAACTGGAAGCTTTCCTTGGCAACATTCAGTACTGGAAACTGTTCCGAACACCATCTTACAGAAAATTCGAGAAAGCTTCAGACTGCTATTCTGAGTAAGACTGACTTTAAAACGATTTATCCGTAAAAGTCATATCATAATTTCAGAGCTCAATTGCATTGCTCGTTTCGAAGTGGCGTTAAACATTTTTTACCATACTTGAAAAAACACGATTTTGTTGTTTAAAATTGGTATCGGATTTTACGAAAAAATATTTTCTCCAAAATTTATGAATGATAATAACACTAAATTATATGCAGGCGCACCTCGAACTAAAATTTTTGGGGAGGGGGAAAATTCTCAATGGGGTTGTTTCCGAAATTTTAAAAGTATTTTTTTTTTTCTGAAAGAGCATGCTTAGAAACATAAATTTAACATTTTTCAAATAATTTGAAAAAAATTTATATTTTTTAACTATTATTTCAATCGGTGCGCAGACTGAAATTATTTTTTACGCTTCTGCACATGACGTCATAAGTTATGAAATGCCATTCACTGATGCCATTAGCACCCAGTGCACATTATCATAACCTGGCAACGCGGCTAGCAGAAAAGCATTAGCATTTAGCGCGTCAATGGAGTAGTACGCCTCACTTGTTGACGTCATAAAGACTTCGTCTTATTTCCAAAGTCGGACATTTAAAAAAATTAAATAATAAAAGAAAGTTTTTTCTGGCTCTATGTCATTTTTCCTTTTTTTGCTTAGATTCTATGAATTTCAATGACTTAAAGTAGTGCTTTTGACTGAAGGAAACAACCCTATTTTCTGAATGAAATTCCAGTTTTACCGAATGATAAAAGCAATTTTAACGATTAAAGAAAAAGGGCGGGGGGATATCAAAGTTGCAATATTGACTCCAAATTTTCGGAATCGTCAGCAAAATTTGCCGAACTAGGCCATTTTTGGGAGGTTTCAGTGACCTCCCATCGGTGCTCCCCTGATTATGAGGTTAAAAAATCCTGACCGCATAGGTATTTAGAAGTAAAAAAAAAAAAAAAAAAGAAAGAAAAGTTGATTTAGTCTCTTTTGAAATAAAACTACATGATTTACGGCCTTTTGACACAGACAAATAACGAAATAAAATGACTTGCTTTCAAAAGTTATCAAAATGTTTTTTTTTCCCCTGTAACTACAGCATGCAATTTAGATAGACAATTCTGGAAAATATTTAGCACAAATCTTTATTTAAAAAGTTTATTTCTTCATCTTCATAGCTATCATTATGAAATTGAGCAGTTTTTACAATTTTTTGCTATTAAATTAATATTAGTAATAGTAACTGAAAAACAAATAGTAAAAAAGAGAGAGAGAGAGAGATTTTTGGCGCTTAATAAACATAATAACCTTAGGTGTATTGTTATAAGATAGTTTGACAAACTAAAAACATTTGTGCAGTTTGCAGTCCAAACGTAATTCAAGTAGTTTCAAAACATTTGATTTTTTATTCATTTCTGTTACTTCGCTCGTTTTATATTATTTTTAGGTTTTCTGCCAGCAGGGTCGCCGGGGAGAATTCTTTTTCCGTCCACTCCACGTGAGACAAACCACGTGATCTCAAGGCACGCTATAATGTGACTTAATTCTTTTTGAAAAAAAAAAAAAAAACGAATTTCACACTCTGTTTTCAACAGAACTGTGGAGTCGGCGAGAAAATGACAGACTCCGATTCTGGAAATTTTAGAATCTTCAACTCCGAATTTTTTACACAAAAATTAGTCCGACTCCGACTGGCAGAGCTGCAGACTTTGAGATTAAATGATCGACTCCGACTCCGACCCTTGGAACTTTAAGCCTTTGACTCCCAACTCCAACTCCTTTACCCCAAATCACTCTGACTCCGACTCCACAGCCCTGGTTTTCAATACAATTGAACTTTGTTTGGAAAACCTATTTATTGTAAATACATTGTTTTTAGACATGCGCTGCTTTTTTTCCAATGAAAAGTCAATTTTAAAATCTTTTTTACTTAACGCTGTTCAATTTGTGTTGATTCTGAGAATTGTCATTAGTTTTAGTTATTGTTTCTATTGTTTTTCAAAATTTCTTAATGGTGATCACTGAAAAATTGTTCAAAATATGATTTTGCATTAGGTAAAAATCTGAGACTGAATTTTATGCTTCTGATAATGTCTCTGAACTTCATTATTTACTGATAATACGTACATAAAGTAAAATCTGTGTTTGAACTACGAGTATGTTAACACATGTGTGAATGTTCATCTGTATGTTACAACTAATATGGATATTTTCACATTTAGAAAACAGGCCTCTTATGGGACGTGCTTTTCAATGTTCCACAATTCTCAGTCATGGATTTGTTTGTTGTTACTTTTCTTATAATCATATGTTGGTTTGCTTAAGGCCTCTATAGTGGAGGAGGCGGCACATCCGCCATTTTGGAGCAAACTGGATCCAGTGCTTCGCAGCGATAGCATTGCAGCTGTTTACATTTCTTTAGTTATTTAATGTTAAATTGAGTCAAATGGGTGGTTGCTCGACTGTTGATTGTGCAAATAGCTCCAAAAAAAAAAAAAAGGATTTCAGCTCTTCAGATGATGCAGAAAGAACAAGCAACGATAAAATTAAAAGTTAAAAAAAAAGAAAAAAAAACGACTGATTCGCAACTGTAGAATCAAGAGGGAAAATTGAAAATAATTTTAAAAGCCTTATATTATTCAAAATCAATGCCAAGTATGAAATTTGCTATTAAATAGAAACTGGCAACAGATAAAAAATTTAAATCAATGCGTTTTATTCATAGACTAATAATACAGACTAATAATTTATGATTTTATTTCCTTGTCGGACAACAATGAATTCGGTTATAAATCGCGTGAATAAAGTCTTAGCCGTTATTAAAATCTGCTTTAAAAAACGTTATAAGTCGAATTCTATGAAACATGGAAGTTCCAAACACATTCTGTCAGACGCGGGAAAAAATTCTCTTTATTTTGGCATTAAATTTTAAAATTTTTAACTATGTTTTCACTGCAAAAATAGCGAAAAACTTTTTGGAGGTTTTTAATTAATATCTTTGTTAATTAATGTTATCCAAAGATGCAATCTAGCTAAGTACACTCTTGATCAACTCTCCTTTCGAACACATTTTTTTTTTTTTTTTTTCAAAATCGGTCCACCCGTTTATGCGCTAGAGTGCCACAGACAGACACACAGATACACAGACACGTCAAACTTATAACCCCTTTCCTTTGAGTGTCGGGGGTTAAAAAAGAAATGGATAATTAATAGCCGACGAAGTGACTGGCAGCCTGGAAATGGAGCTCTCTTGTGTGCAGGGCCGATCCTAGGGTGTCGGCCGCCCGTGTGCAAAGACCTAATGTGCCGCCCCTCAAGAGTAATTTGCATATTTTGACTAATTTTTAACGTCTATATAAATCTTTCTTTAAATTTCTATGCCAAATTCGAATTTAAAAAAAGGGGGGGGGGACAGAAGAATGAGCTTATAAAAAGGAAGAAATTTTTTATAGTAAGAAACTCCTTAGGTACAATTTATATCTTTGAAGAAAGTAATAGATACCAAAATTTATTAGTCGTAAAAACGCATTTTATAGTAAGATAAATAAATACCTTTGTGCTGTTGTAAAGGAACGACAAGTAACAACGTATAAAAGGCACAAATTCGCAGATGGTAATCTGCGAATTTGTGCTTTTTATATGTTGTTACTTTTCGCATTTTATAGTCTTTCTTCGGTGACATCAGAGAAGGGACAGAGGAAGGGGAAGCGTGGGGGGAGGTGTCAGGGATTCAGGAGAGCAGGATTGCTCCAAGAAAATTATCGAAATTGGCGTATGAAAAATATTTTTAGTTAATCTTTAGTTGTGTTTGGTTGCAAGGACAAAAGAGTCAAGTATATTCAAGGTGCATGGAGAAATTTTCGAAATTGACGTCAAATATCGCAATTTTAGGAACTTTTTCGAGACTTTAGGTGAAAGTAATGTTGCAGTTCTTTCCTGAAATTCTTTCAAAATTGAAACCAATTTGAAGCTATTTTTTAAGACCATAGTTTACTAACAATCGGCGTTCTGCCCGAAAAATCTCCGAAACTGAAATTTTAAATCCGCAATTTTGGGTTACCTTTGTTGACGTTGCAAGAGGGAGGGAGATTCAATCGTCTCCCATCGAAAGATTTCGAAATATAAGTTTACTAGTGGTACCCGCACGGCTTTGCCCGTAATAGAAAAATTAAAAGGTCTCTTGGTTCGCAAGTATATTTACAATTAATGTATGGTGAATTTTCTCGCCAATTGGCTTGTACCCATGTTACGGTTCCACGTTATGATAATTTCGTATCTCGCCAATTGTCTTGTGCCGATGTTAAGGTTCCACGTTACGATAATTTCGGAATTTATTCGTCCATCTTATGATATTTTTGTTCTTAAAATTGGAATAGAAAAAGAACCACATCGAATTTTCGAAAAATCGCTTCGAGGTGCACAACTCCAATGTACAAACTATCTTTGTGCCAAATTTCGTGAAAATCGGCCGAACAGTCTAGGCGCTATGCGCGTCACAGAGATCCAGACATCCTGTGGACAGAGAGACTTTCAACTTTATTATTAGTAAAGAAGATAAAGAAAACGCAAATTTAGCCCGTCTTTGTTGACGGTAGGGGATCTAGCGGCTATCCTCCGGTAATTTCTCAGCACTATTTTTTCAAAAACCCGTTTTTGGCTAGATTTAAAACAATAGGGGAAACGTGAAAATATTCCGAACCAAAATATTTTTCGGAACTGATATCCATTATAGGCTATTTTGGGGAAAGAAGGATTTTGGAGCTCTTAAGCGGATATTTCTAAAATCGCAATTTTATATTATCTTTGGTGATGTTAACAAAACTGGGAAGCTTCTACGGATCTTTCGAATATTTTTCAACATTAATATCTGAAAAATATAACTATAGACTTTTGTCTACCTCACCTCGACGATTGATGGATATGCCCTAGCGCCGTGAAATGTTACATAAGCCTGGCAGTTCTCCTTCGGAATTCTTTAGAAATATAAGTCCCAAAATCGTATTTTAAGCATTGTTTGATAACGATGGGACTAAGAGCGGGCGGGGGTTCAGTGGGCCCTCACAAACTGTGTTTTTGAAACTGAAGTCAATTTCAGGCTAGTTTAGTGCAGGAAGCTGTGGCTCCATGGAACCGTCTAAAAACGAAATTTTCAGGTATAGTGATTGCGTTGGAGAAAAGGGGGATCCGGGGTCTTCCCCCAAAAGTTCTTGAAACTGATGTTTGAAAAACGCAATTTTAGTTTGTTTTTCAACACGTTAAGTGAGAGGGGGTGGAATTAGGGGCTTCTCTAAAGACGCTAAATGAGACTGTCTTAGGTAGTAATGTTTGCGAATGAATTTCGGGGTCCTCCACTGCAAACATTTCGAAAAATGCCAAAGCAATTTTATATGCCGTTTGATGATAGGAAGGGCTGTCGTCTGAAAACACGTTTCGGATTTTGGAGCCAAAATTTTTTGCCTATGTTTGATTAAGTTAAGGTGGAAGAAGTGAATCAGAGACTTAATTAGGTCCTTAAGATCGATGGTTCAACCAGCGAAATTTTCCGAAAGTAAAGTCCTAGAAACGCAATTTTAAGCCTTCTTTAGTTTCGTCAAGGAGGTCATGGCATCCTTTTTGATCTTCGTTTTGGAGCTACATTTACATTTGCTTCCCGGGGCAAAAGCCCTGTCCTCCTACCTGCAGCTCATTCAAGATTTTAATCAGAAAAATTGTCCTAAAGGGGAAAAAGTACAACATTTTAGTTCGTCATTCATATATGTTACTTTCAAGGGAGTCGCAGTTTTCCACTTTCTCTCCACGCATCCACAATTGTTAAACACAGAGTTTGTTAAAAAGTTTGTTGTTTGAAATGCTTGCGAGAGTATTTAATCAGTATAACTTTTTTTTAATAAATAAAATATGTCTTCATTGTTTAGATCTAAAGAAGCTTGGGGGGGGGGGGGGGTAAACATTAGTGGCCGCCCTCGGTGCTCCTTTTAGACGGCACGATTTCATGCTTCAGAAGGGGACCTTTCCCCTCCCCTGTATCCATGTCTGATTACCGGTTCTGTCACAAACTTTGCAACCAAATGAAGCATGTGTGTTAAGAGTAGATATGAATGGACACTAAACCAACACAATGTTCCCTAACATTCTACTTTTCTTAAACTATGCTATGCTGTCGTGAAATCGACACATACTTTGACAATTGAACATTTAAAAATCAGCATACTTTATTCTACTTATTATAAGTTATCTTGTGAGAAATTCTTGAGGAATTTTGCTTGATTATAAGAACTATATGATGCGGCCGTCGGCCGCCCCTTGCTTTGGCCGCCCTTGTGCGGCGCACACTCTGCACACCTGCTAGGATCGGCCCTGCTTGTGTGAGGTTAAATATCGATTTATTTCTCATGATTTTCCTACATTATAAATGCTCTGTAATCTTTGCTAACATGTTAGTGTTCAACGGAATGTCTTTTATTCTGTATTTCCCTGTTATGCGATAAGTACGTTTGCTCCCGCTTGCTCCAATACGGCGGATACGTCGACCTCTAGGGGCTTGCTGTTCTGCAGACCTAAAGGGGTTATTTAACTGCGCTTCCATCTCCCCGGTCAAACAAACGTGAACAACAGATGGCGTGGTTTTTAAGGGGTTCGGTAATTGTTTTTGTAAAAATATCTGGAAAAAGTCAGAACTGCGTAAATTTTAACTTTAAGAGAAGTATGCATTTGTATTTAAACATGGGTAGCGCTTGTTGTGGTAAAGGGAGCAGAAGTTCAATGCTTCAACTTTAGATCCTTCCCTTTTGGATGAATTGAAAGATAAAATTTCATGCATTGTGTACAGGACTACCGTCTACGTTAGTTACAAATTATCTACGCTTCAGTATCTCCTGCTGTATCATCATTCATCATTATTAGTGTAGCAGGAATCAGGATTGGCAGTGTGGCTTAACCCCAAGAGTTCTTTCCGAAAGAGGGTTCATTATTCAAAATGATGTACAGCAGAACCTCGAATATCTTGAATTCTTTTAACCGAAAACTCATTTAACCGAAATCTGTTTACTGAATTTTTATTTATTTATTTATTTTCGTAAGTTAACATTGCTACAAGGTCGTCATAAACAGTCATTTCTACTGCAGATACAAATTATCCATGCATCTGTATCACTTCTGCTGTTTCTTTTCTCAAACCTACCAATAATTTTTTTGGAACACTAATAACTCTATTTTTTTAAATGCCATCGAATTAGAAAGTTATCGCATTTGAAAAAAAATTTATTGTTTTGTTAAGTAGTTATTTTTTATATATCATGTTAAAGAGCAAAATATACAGTTGACTGTATAAATTGTTCCATTAACAACATAAACAGAATTAAAGTTTACTACATTATGTCTTTTCAATTTTCATTGCATTTTCGGACTTGTGTGACATTTACTGAAAAAAAATTCTTTTTATTAGAGTAGTTAATATGGTTAAAAAACAGGGGTGTCGAAATGACAAACATTAGAAGCGAAACTTTTGTATGATGGAAACATTTTAATTTTTCATCAATCATTTTTGAATACCCCAAATTGTGTTTATCCTTCATTTATTTACATAAATTTATGTACATATGTACCACTATGCATCATCTTCTTCGTTCTTTATCTTAGAAATTATCGGTTTATGGTAACTAAAATAAGTAATGAATTCTAAAGTTTCTAGAAACCATGAGAAAACTGTATCAGTTCTTGTTCTATGATTTGTGGTTTTTTATACATTTTGAACTGTCACTTCGTCTACTCAATGCCTGATTACTGAATAGGTCAACTAGGCCAGGGCCTGGGGCCCTCCTTTGTAGGGGCCCCCAAATGGCTATTTTTTTAAAACTAATAGCCAAAACTGATTTCACCAGAGGCTGAAAATGTGAGGGTTGACTACGCAAGGGCCCCGAAAAAGCATATGGCCTACGGCCCGCTGATATCTTAATCGGGCGCAGCGTCCGCTCGTTTTCTCCCACGACACACTCATTCTTGCTGCACAGCACTAGGCATATTCAAAACAAAATTGCATATTTTAATGAAAAAAATATATTATAAACAACGAAACACTTAAAAATACTCGAAATGCGTCGGTCTTGCGCACGTGCCTCAACGGATGCTCTGTTGATTACCAACAGCTGTACTCAGTGAGCGTCACGCCACATGTACAAACAAGTACAATAGACCCTTGTTTTACCCGGGATTTACGTTCCACGGAAATGCCGCGTAAATTGAGATCTAATAGTAGTATTAAAGTAGGGGTTTGGTTCCGTAGATAAAAAAACATGCATAAAGAAAACATAAATTAATTTCGTGTTCTGTTTATAAAGAGGAGCTGGCAATGATAGTCTTTTGGCAGTCATTAAGAATTTTTCTCTGTAATTCTTTGCACAGCATTAACGAATCCGTGACCACTTGCGTCATTTCCATGATAGAATCTTCCTTCACTAACAAATCAGAAAGATCATTTTTATTGTCTAGGAATGGCTCAAAATTTTCAATATGAACGTTTTTGGTTGTGTGTCACCGACGTCGATATCCTCGTTGGTTTTTGGCCTCCTTTGTCGCTCCTAAAAGCTCTTCTTCCAGTGAGTTTTCACCTCTGTGTGCGTTTAATAACTTTACTTCTGGAAAGAGCGTTGGAACTAATCGCATAAAAGCCTCCAGTGGCCCAAGCTCGGTGATTTTCACGCCGAAATGCAGTTTATCACGTGTAACCTGCAATCTTTAGGAGTTTGGATTTTGAAAGAGGGGAACATTTTATCTGTTTGCATTGCCGCATCCGCGTAAAACCGAAACTCATCCGCATAAAATAAAATAAAGGTGTCAAATCTTAAACCGCGTATAATCGAAACCGCGTAAAACAAACCCGCGTAAAACGAGGGTCTACTGTACACGCAACACCGCAACAAGAAGAAGAAAGAAAGAAAGCAAGAAGAGCGTCTGTGCGACTTTTAGTCACACAAAAAACAACTACGTCACTTCCGTCAGACACAAATGTTTAATATTATAAACTCTTGCATAAAAAGTTTCACTTCAAAACGTCATATGTGTGTTGCCATCTTGTAAATGTGAAGATGCTTAAAGCCAGAGTCAAAATTCTGTTGGCCATTTTTGAGAAATCTCTTTTATCCGGAATTTTCGATTGATCGAAGGAGGTCTACTCCCAACTACTTCGGTTAATCGATGTTGAACTGTACTTATTTTGTTTCAAATCTACATTTGTTTAACGAATAAATACCTTTATGGTTGAAAATTAAATGAATGAATCACCAACGTTTTACTGCACAAAAATTGCAAGCTGCTGAAGACACGTGTTTCGGGGTTACAAGGATTTTTTTCAATTCAAATAAGTTGGATGAAAAGTCATCTGAGAAAAAAGTAGTAAATAGAATTTTTTTATTGATCACTTTTCATCCAAAAGCTCACACTTCTTTGCACTGAAAAAGGGGATCCTCAGAGCCGGCCTTAGCAGATGCGGGACCCGATTAAAGAAATCTGGCGGGGCCCTTCACAGAATAGTTGTACAAATTGGAAAAATGCCAACTGATTTTTCAGATTCAGCCAAGGATTCGAAACTGTCGCAATTATCCGTCTTCCCTAAATTTTCTACTTTTTATTTTTACTTCTTTTTTTCTTCAGAAATGAATGAATGAATGGCCCCAAAAATAAGTGTAAAATTTAAGAACGTAAGAAAAGTAGCTCTGTGAATCTTTATGCCCAATCACATGCGGTTGGTGCACGAGAAAATTGTGGGGTCAAAAGAAGTGTGGGGTTAGGGAACGGCGCACCTGATGCTGATTTTTTCTTCCTTTTTTTCTTTTTTTTGTAAAACTGGAAGATATTATGGGATTTTAACATGACTGATTAAATTACCTCCAGAAAATGTAGAATATGGCCTCCAAAACCTGTCCAAATGGCCACTGTAGACTTCCCTCTTCCAATTTAAAGTTCGATTGACGTGAAATAACTTGAGAAAAGTCCATTTAGTTGGAATTTTTAAGTTTTTATTTTCGTGGAATAAATCAACCCACCCAGAAAAAAATCATTTTTTTTATCGATCATTATCGTACAACTTTGAGAAGAGAGGGGCACGCCCCTTCACCGTTGGAAGTGAGTGAACGGTTGCCCCCCCCCCTCCCCCACCGATCTCGTACGAGCCACCTATGTGCGCAATTCATAGCTTAGACGGAAAAGGAAAATGCACCAACATTTATCAGTTCTAAAAAAGCAATTTTAGTCTACATGCAAAAAAAACAGACGTATTTGGGATGTAAGTAGCGGAACGGAATTGCAGGGAACCGGAGAGCTCTTCTTGAAAATTTTTCGAAATTGAAGTTAAAAAACGCAGTTTCGGTACAGAAATGAGGTTTTTTTTCTTTTTGGGCAGGGGAGGATGTTATAGGTCAGATAAACCACCCAAAGTCCCCGGAAGAATCTTCAAAGCAGATGTCTAAAATCGTAAATTTGGACAGTTTTGTGTAAAATGAAGGGAAATGGGAAGAGGCAGAGTTTCCCTGCCTACCGAATTATTTTTAAAACTTAAGATAAGTTTAGATTAATTTTGGTAACGATAGGGAATTAGGGGCTCCTGTCAGAAATTTTGGTCTCAATTAGGTGACGTTTGATGAAAATGGAGAAGAAAGGAATTTGGTGATCTTCTGCGGAAAACTTTCAAACTCGAGGGCTTTAAGGCGCAATTTTAGATTATTAGTGGTGACGTTAGGGGATTCAGTGACTCTTCGAAAAAATTTTAAAATTTGAAGTGTTAAAAAACTCAATTTTTCGGCCCTATTTGGTAACAATAGAGGAAAAGGGAGGAGATTCCTCCCGGAATTTTTTCGAAACTGAAATCAATTTTATGCTATCCATGGGAAGGAAGGGTTTGAGGGTTTTCTCGTGGCAGTATTTTCTAAAAGAGAAATTTTAAGCTATTGTGTTGATGCTAAAGAAAGGGATCATTAGTTAGAAAAAAGGTTTCAGAGGCCTTCCTCATGAAATATTCCAAAATTTAAATCTTAAAAACACTGTTTTAGGCTACCTTTGGAGACTTTAGATGAGAAGAAGGGGAGGAGGGTCGTGAAATTTATGAATCTTCCTCCCTTGGAAATTCTTTAAAATTGAAAACTGAATAATATAATTTTGGTCAGTTTTTTGTGATAAAGTTGAGGTAAGAGTGGACGTTTGAGTGGACGTTTTTGAAATTGAAGTCATCAAAACGCATCTTCAGTCACTTTAAGAGATATTTCAGGGTTTGATGGCTGCCCCGAGAAATTTTTTGGCCTTGAATAGATAAAAACCAAATTCCAGGCTACGTGTATTTAAACGTTAGAAGAAGAATGGCAATTTGCTTTCTTTAAAATTGTTATGGAGATGCTTTACGCTTATTAAACAATCAGTATTTGAAGTTTATCATTTATTTATTTATTTTTCAGAATTGTACCTACGTTAGTGTTAATTTTGTTTTAAAGAAATTGTCCTTGCTGCTGAGTTTTAAGATTTTTTATCAACACAAATAAAGTAAGTCAATTATAAAAGTCGATATTTAAATGAAATAAATTAAAAAGATAGCTTTGGAAATTTCTGAAATTTCGGAGTTTCGGGTAAATCTCCGCATTTCCCATGTGATCGTAAGATCCTGGGGATAGGGACCCCTTTACCCTTACGTTATTGCGGACCGTATTAATTGCTGATAATCATTGAAAATTTGTACTTTTGTTCCCTGCTACTTAGCTTTCTCTTGACCAGAAGTTATGAATACTGCGGGTACGGCCTTAGATATGGATTTAAAAATGTTCAACTGGCTATTTGTTTTATTTTTTTTCTTCTGGAAATTTCTTTGAAACTAGTAGTTTTGGACATACATTTGCTAACTTTAATAGGGATGCTAAAAGCCTCAGGAAACTCCCCCTATTCCCTTAATCGCTCGGAAAATAGCTCCATACCAACAAATTAAATTTCAGTTAAGCATATGATAATTTATATCAATTACGTTCATTTTTCAACTTTTTATTTACTTTATTTTCCTATTTATTTTTAAGAAAAAAATTTTTTAGAGCGGGGCCCCTGCTGGCGCGTGGCCCCATTGGGCTCTTTTACTCTAATCGGCTTAAGGCCGGCTATGGGGATCCTTGTAACCCCGAAACACGTGTCTGCAGCAATTTGCAAGTTTTATGCATTAAAACGTTAGTAATTCATTTATTTACTTTTGTTTAATCTAGAATTGCATTCAAGTATATCCATCTGGCTTCAGAACAGCTCAAAAAGCTCTCTAGCGAAGACAGAGAACCAACCCTGCTGCAAACGATGCTCTTGACACCCGGACTGGAGAAAGAAGGAGCCACGGTTATGGTAGCGGACATGTTATTGGGCGGAATCGATACGGTAGCTGTCACTTGGATTCCATTCTATGTTTATTTTTATTGAATTATTTTAATGTTATGAAGGAGGCTCAGATTGAACTTTGAAATATGCATTCAATGATGGCTTTGCAGCTAAAATTAAGTTCGAGCGTAGCTTTTTTTTAACTTTGTCTGTAATTATAGAAATTAATTAACACAGTTAAAACTGAAGGTTTTTTTTTTTCATCAGTCACGATTGATTATTGATTTTATTCTGGCATTTATCATTACATTGCGTTTGTTTTTGATAGATAGCGAGACAAATGATCCACTGTGTCATGACCAATAAAATTCATTGAGGCCAAACTGTCAAATTATCTGTTAATTTTTTCGAGCAATCACGAATGCTTATTGTTCTCACTTTACTGTTTTGATGTGCTATCATTTTACTTTCCCGCCAGCACCCTCTGCAGCATCACCGTCGACCGGCTTCACGATGCTGCTCCTTTAGCGAGCAAAGTCTCCAGGTTGCGTCAATATCCTACATTTACACGTATTCATACACGCACGTACACACACACATACACACACAAATACATACACACATACACCTACACACATACACTCAAACACATACATACAGACACCTACACATACACACATACACACACACAACTACCCACACATTCATGCCTGCACACAGACACAAACACACATGCCTAAACACACATACCCCCCCCACACACAAACACACACGCCTACATACACACACACACACGTGATTGCGAAAAACATAATTTGAATTCAAGATGACAAAGTTTAATATTATTTTTATATTTATTTATTTATATACTTTTTTTCGCAGACGATTAATTATTATGCACATTATTAATTCCTTCCTTTTTCCTTTTATTTATTTATTCATTGAAATTGATTTCATCGCATTGATTCTTTTTTTCCCCGTTTTTTAAAAATTATTATTTGTTACTTTTAAGCATACTCACATACTTGAATACATATTCAAACACTAAAAGCTGTACAAACTTAACACATACAATTGAAACTTCTCTTTAAAACACAGAATTATGCATACAAACATACATCCGTGTCAGACAATTTTTAATGCCTCTACAAGGGTAAGAGTACTTCACGCATTGAAAATCGGTCAAGCGTATTTTCACATTGTATTTTAAATAAAACTTATCCTATTGAAAAAGGAGAAAAAATGCAATTGGATTTTTTTAAAATCACATTTGAATGTTTTTCTATTTTTTGAAATTCAAGATGTCAAACGTTTCAAATGTTAAAAAACAAAAGGGTATATATGTCTCTTTTTATCTTCCATCTTTTAATTCATTCATAAGAAGTTATTTTTCTTTTTTATAGAACTGATCGCTATTAAGCACCCTATTATTAGATAAAAGGGTATATATGTCTCTTTTTATCTTCCATCTTTTAATTCATTCATAAGAAGTTATTTTTCTTTTTTATAGAACTGATCGCTATTTTGGTCCATCACTGTGTTCGTATGTTTCACTCTTCAAAAGATGTCGTTTTGAAGTCTTGAAAAAACCGTACTATGTCTCTGACCCATAGGCATCATTTACATAGCAAGCATTGAAACTTGACATTAAAACTTAATAATGATTCAAGTTAGAAAGGATAAAATATTTTCCCCCAGAAGGTTAAATTTAATAAAAAGCCCTCTTTAAATTAACATCCGACAACTAGATTTTAATTATGACTAAAAAGGTTTTTTAGCATTTATTCTCTTATTTCATATTTTCTTCATTATTTGACATTTATTTTATTATTTGATATTTATTTTGTTATTCGGTATTCGAACGATGCTAATATAACTAATCATTTCAAAATACTATATTACATTTTATCATCAAATAGTTTAATTCGACTTACCATTGATATTCGGAAATCCGAAGGCAGCGAAATTTCCATTGAAAGGGGCATTTAAGGGAGGAGCCGAAGGGGTCGGGGTCCTTCCCCAAAAAAATTTAGAACCACTCATTTTTAACAAGGATTTTAGTTTTTTCAAATTTAAACTTGGCATGAAATTAGGCTTGAGCCTCTCCTAAAACAAAAATTCCTACATACGTTTCTGTTTCCGATTCTGAAGAACCTATCCTACACCAAGCTACACAGAGAAAGAGCGAATACAGAATACGTGACAGATGCTTTGCAGCTAAAAGGTTTGACTCACCAGGTGAGCAAGAGCTTACGGTCGGAACTTGTTTCAACTTGGTTTGAACGCGTGCGGACCTCCCCTCGAAGATAGCAAGCAGATGGCAGAAGGCAGATGACGAATCGCCGACCCCGTAGTTTCGGGTGTGTGTTCCCCTGAATACTACATAATAATACAAAGTCAGAGGAAGTACGCAATTCAGATAAGATACTACAAATGACCAGCCTCTCTGGCCCATATAGAACGATTCAGGGGTGCCCATCCCCCCAAGTTCAATGGCTAAAATCCCCCCCTCCCAAATATCTCAACCCTCTTTCCCTTCTTTTTTTTTGAATTAACTTATTATTTTTTTAAATATTATTTATTTATTTATTTATTTATTTTTAATATTATTATTATTATTATTATTATTTTATTAGAAGAGTTCTGGGCTACGCCAATGACACACACACACATGCACACACAAACTAAATAAATAAATGAAATAAAATATAAACAGGCTAAAATAAAATAAAATAAGCGAGAAAAAGAAAGAAAAAATGTAAAAAGGCATCATCTACTACTATGTTCTGGTGTTAATTTCATTTAAATTGATAAAGATCCTCGTTGTAGAAAACTTTTGATTTTCAAAACAAAGCGAAACGTCACGTCAAATCAATAAGTTGTAATTTGATGTTTCTTATTTATTCTATTAGGCTGTTGTCATAAGGTGAAATTGAGCTTTATATTGATAATTATAGTTTAAAATACCATACTTAATGAAAAGATATGTCGCGAATGGATCTGACTCTTTTAGACAGATAACAAGCCTAGAGGTCAAGGGTCTTATTTTATTGTCTTAGCATATGCTGCCACTAATGTTTTAAACTTTAACGTTAAGTGTTTGAGCAAGTCCTAAAACATGTTCCCTCAACAAGATACAGGAAAAGAAAAGAAGTACTACTCATCTCAACTTCAGTTGCGAACGATATAACCTCTCTCTGTGTAGCAAAGAGTGATGGTTATGTTATAAATCATTACCGATATTAAGTCCAATAACAGTAAAGAATACATTCACAGAAAAAATATTAACTTTTAAACTAACCCACGCGATTGAAAAAAAATGACCTTTTACATACGAATAGAATAGAATATAATACAAATAGAATCGACAAAGAAAACACAAAATTTAAAAATACGTAATTTCTCCCTCTGCTTGCATATGGTCGCATGAAATTTAAAACGAATACTAAAAACACGTTTCTACTCCTTAAAATGCAATTCACGTTTCCCTTCATGAAAATAGAAACTAAAGTAAAACAGCTCAACCCGATTAGAGACAGAAACTAAAAATCTCGTAAAAAATTAGGACATTGACAGTAGAAGATATTACTTCTCAACTCCACTCACCAGGTGGTGGAGCAACTTATCCTTCGCTTCAAATCCCCAACAGCGCCTACGAACCATTACGAACTGTAAAACACAAAAAAACTTAATGTTAATTTAAAAACTTTTCATGTATAAAGGAAAAGGAATAGTAAAATAATTGCCTTTTATATCCACTTACAAAGTACACACGAAAAATTCTCGCATGTTTCTTTACAAAAAATAAAATACAGACTTCAAATGTTAAGAAGTCTATAAATCTTTCAATTTGCAGTTCAAAATGTGATAATGACAAACAAAAAATGTAGTGTTTCTTTAAACTTTTATTTAAAACTTGCAAAAATACCCGGCGTTGTCTGGGTCAGTGATAATTGTGAGAAACAATCGCTACTTTCATTCGTTATCATAGGCGGATTTATGGGGGGGCGGAGGGGGCAATGCCCCCCAGTCTTGGGAGGATTTTATACATAGTAACAATACACCTTCCAAAATCTTAAAAGAAAAAATAATGATTTTTTTTTCTTTTTTGAATAGTTCAGAAGCGAAAATGAAGAAAAAGAGCGGCTGTCTATTTCTAAATGGTGGGGGGGGGGGGGGGGGGGGAGAGAAACCATACAATGTATTACAAGTAGTAAAGTGGTCACTGGGATGCTGAAATGTAATAAAAACAACTACTTCGAACTGAAAACCATTAGGGCAAGTATATAAGGGTCATTCTCCAGAAAAAATAACTTTTTAATTCAAATATTTTTTAATTTCAAAGCCTTTTCTTTTCTTTTTTTTTATTCTTACATGAAAGTGTTACCTACTAGAAGTAACGACAAACAATGGTCTAGCAAGGTTCCAATAATTTTACTCATAAATATAAAAAAATAAAAAATGCTTTGTTCACGGAAAAAAAAAAAGAAGAAAAAATTTTTAATGTTTAAAAATTGTGGCTAATTTAGTATCAAAGTAGTAATTTTGTTAATTGTGCAAACAATGAGCTACTTTAATGAATAGTGGGACTCTAATGTTAAACTCTCTTAATTAAAGTACAGCTTAATTAGTAAGTTTCCTTTTAATTAAAATGTGTGTTAAAAAGTAGTATTTAGTAAATTTGAGAATATACTGGCAATTTAAAATTTTGGTAGAATACCTAAGATTGATGTATTTCCCCTCCATCATTTATTTTCACCTCAGAAATAATGACATTGATAAGGCCTGTCATAGAGGTGAGGAATTTTCCATATTATTGGCCTAATATGGATACATTTTTCAGGGAAATATTTTTTTTTTCTTCGTTGCTACAATCTGTACTTGTAAAGCATATGAAAACATGTTCACTTATTTTTTTACATTAATTTACATCCCTGAAATTCAAGTTCACGGAGGTGAGAAGTCACAGTAACCATACTTAGTTTTTAAAGCAAAATCTGTCTTCTTGTTTTTCAACAAAAATCTCACAACTTCTTTATGGCTGAAAGTAAACAAGGGGGCCCCCTTGTATCATGGAAAATAAAATTTGATGTCAAGACTGCCACGTGTTAATGAGGAATGGCATTTTGTGCTTCAGTAACGGAGGTGAGAATTTATTGTGTGACACAACTCCTTATCCTACTAAAACGAACTAAAACACAATATTAAAAATTAAATATACTTAAACAGTTGGTATTTAAGTCACTTGTGAAAGGAATAATAAATAAATAAGTATATACTTTTAATTAAACAAGTTATAAAGCAACATAAACAGTCACACATGGTGTGTAACATGCCACGGAGATGAGAATTCACATGTTGTGAACCAAAAAAACAAAAAATACTAAAATAAAAATTATTATTAAAAAATTTTGGGCAGGTTTAAATAGATATATTTTTGATGAAATTAAAAAGCATTGTTATTGTTAGATGAATTGTTCCTTAAAATTTTTACTGTGAAAGGCGTGCGACTCCAAAAGTTACACTTTTTAAAAAATGATCCATAAGTGAAAATATCGACTGAACGACCTATGTATTCAGCAGCAATACATGAAATAATCAACGACTATTTCAACAAATTAGAATCTCAAATAAAGATTAAAAAAAAGAAAAGAAAGTACTTGAAAAAATACATTTAATTTTAAAGTGCTTGAAAACTTTGGAAAAGTGTGGATACAAACCATGAATTTAAACATTTATAACAAATGGTAGGGGTTAGAGGGATAGATGGCGATTTGTTCCTTGCCTCATTCTGCGTCAAAAATGCAAAAATCATGGTTCTCACGTTTCTGTAACATATTAATTGAGATAAATTGTTGTGTGCATAACCTTCTATTCTACCTTGCTTTTTCTCTCTGAGGACTGCTGTCACTCATTTGCCAACACGAAAACAATTTTTACTTTGTATTATCGTAATTCGCATAAGATTATTTTGCTATTTTTTTCTGAGATTTTTGTGGTTCCAATTACCCCTTATAAGGCTTAAAAATGCAGAATTTCATATCTATTTTACAAAAATTCCTCCGGGAGGGAAACCCCCTGACCCTTTAAATTGGGGATATTCTATACACTACTTAAAAGGGACACTATTTCTCAGCATATACCAAATGTATAATGCATAATGGGGGGGGGGGGAGTTCGGGGCTTTAAAATATGGCCTTTTTTGCCACCGACAGAAAAGCTGTTTGGACTACAAAATAGACTCAAAACCTGAAATAGCTCAGGGTCACATGAAGTTTAAATCTAGCCTTGATTACAACTAATATTACTCAAAAAAAAAAAAAAAAAAAAAAATCCTGCCCCCCCCCCCCCCAGGAACTCAGTCCTAAATCCGCCTATGTTCGTTATCTGTTTAAATTGAAAGAACTCAAAACACACCGCTTTGACGTGATTAAAAATCGAACTTCTTCCTTACCCAGAAAAGTAAAATAGCAATAAGTATATAGACCAAAATAGTGCTCAGTTAGAAACGAAAGCACGGCATTTAAGCATATAAAAATTTGAAGAATTTCCAAAATATGAACTAACAAAAACAAAGATCACTAAGAAAACCGTGTGCTTTATTTATTTAATGAAATAGTACACACGCACACACACACACACACACACAAAGAAAAGAAAAAGCTCTCTATTATGTTTCCCTAACTGTACAAAAAGTAGAGTTTGCAAATATTTAAATGACTTTAAATTCATATTTGCTCTGGAGAAGCATTGATTCAAAATTTTCATTATGATTACTATTCGCAACTCCAGCGCTCGAATACGCTATTACTACGGTGATTTGCAAAATTAAAGAAAAAGGTAAAACATTGTGTTCCACGTGTGTCTGTTTGGTAAAAAACGGCAGTTTGTTATGAGTAGTTATTAACGCATTCGATGTATCTTAGATTGCTTTCAGCAACAGAAATTGTTTCGTCCCGTACTCTCGAGCGTCTCAAAATAATGTTAGTTTGCATTATTTCCCTCTAAAAAGCGAGTTGATTTTCGTAAATGGCGAAAGCGTAAACACAAGAAAACTCTGAATTCACAAACTTCGCATTATCAACGAATATGCTCGTGTGTTCGCTGCGTTTTCTTTCTTTCTTTCTTTTCTTTTTTCTTTTTCAAATATGATAATGTTATACCAGGTAATTTTTTTTTTTTTTTGTTTTGTGTGAATTTAACAATGTGGATTTTTTTTTAAATCTTAAGCTCGAAAGAAGGATTTGATAACATTAGCAGAAAAAATTAGAACTTTCATCCTTGCCTAGTTCAAAAATAAGTAATTTCACTAACCTTATTTTACTGCAGCATTTAGTTGCACTGGACACTATGCAAAATATTTTCTTGAATATATTATCGTAGAACAAAATGAAAAATGTTTAACGCTGAGAATTTTTCATCACCAATATAGTGCGCCAACTTCACTTTCTTGCTTACATTATCAGCTGAAGGTTTCGCCAAAAATGTTTAGGGTTATAGTTTTAGTATTGAGCGAGCTAAGAACCCTTGGTGAGATTTTGCACGTCAGTTATATAAACTATTTTTATTTTTTTATCATGTGTGGATTAAAATGGTAGAAAGATTACAGAATTCGATAAGTTTAGGTAGATCAATTAAAAAGAAAACTACCGCCGTGAGAATTTTATTGATGAGTTGCATAGTGTGACAGAATTAAATCATAGTTCAGAAATTAGAAACGTCCGAAATAAAACAAAATAAAATTAACCGATTGGGCAATTTGAAAAATAACTCAGCTACAAATGTAAAACAATGAGCACTAGTCAAACAAAACAAAGAAGTAGCATCTTCCTCTTTTAATAGCACTGGTAAGCAAAGGTTTTGTTACATGAAATATTCAGTGTTCATATGGCCACAATGAAAATGTAGTTCCATTAAGAATTGATAAATTTCGAATTCAACATCGTGGAAATGCCTGCTTCCAACTACGAAATTTGTATTAATTTCTAATGTTTAGTAATGCTTCTTGAATTCTCATTTCTTTCTACGTGGACCAGAATATCCACAAGAGTTTAAAAACTGATTTAAAAAGGAATAAAACAAAAAAGTCATACATACAAACAAAAATTACTAGTCTTATTAGCATTTTCTACGCTACAGCGTGCGTTTGTTTTACCTTTTTCATCCGCCATTAGACGGTGACTGCAGTGCCCCCTATAGTTTGTTGGAGTTACGAATTAATATTGCTGCTGTAAGGCAACGAATTTTTGTAACAATGGGTTTTATATTTAATTATTTAATTGGGAAATTACATGAAATTTGCTGTTTCCCATTATAACTTTTTAAAACTAAGTTTTTTAGAAATAAATGCCTATGTTGCTTCTTCATAATGTAGCTATCTTGCTACAATATGAGCTTGAAGTGAAAAAACGGTTAAAATCGGTCCAGTAGTTTTGAAGTTTACCCATACTTATACATACAGAAGTAAGCTGTTTATGTATATAAATTTTTATTTTTTAGACGTCTCACACAGTTGGATTCATTTTATATGAGTTAGCCCGAAGTATGGCGAAACAAGATCTGCTACATAAAGAAATTGTGAATTTATTGCCAAGTAAAGACTGCAAAATAACATCGCAAATTTTTACTGAACTCCGCTACCTCAAAGCATGTATAAAAGAAGGCCATAGGTAAATATTTACTCTTGCATTAAAATTTAAAAAATGTCCGTAGTTACACGATGATGTAAGTAGTTGATGCTGTTTGATTTGCAGTATAATAACATAAATTTTCGCTTTTAGATTGCATCCAGTTATACCTGTCACGGCTAGAGTATTAGATCGAGAAGTTGTGATATCAGGTTACCGAGTACCACCTAAGGTAAGAAGAACAACCAGAAGACCTTGTTCAATACTAAAAGCAATAATCCTCCTCAAACTGCAATTTAACATGTTCAATCTTTAAGTTGCCTATAACTTATCCAGCACTTTAAATGTTATGTGCTTTGTAATAAATATGATCGAGGGTGATCTTTCGGTAAAAATCCAAATTTTGTTTTATATTACAGACAGTGATTATTGTAAATACTCAAGAAATTGGCTTGGACGAACGCTACTACCAACATGCAGCAACATTTCTTCCAGAAAGATGGATGGATAAGGATCACAAGCCATATCCTTTCGCTCACATGCCATTCGGGTTCGGACCTAGGAGTTGCATTGGAAGAAGATTAGCGGAACTTGAAATAATTTGCTTATTGACAGAGGTAATAACATGCCTTAGAGAACCGTTCGCTTCCTTTTTTCTTTGCTTTTGTTTCGCAAAAACAATTGGTCCCGCTCATTTTCAAAATTTGAGAGCAGTTTCTAGCAGGTAGATTTTCTATTGAAACTCAACAGAAATATAAGTTCGTTGCTTGAGGCACGTGGGGCCCTGCCTCTTATCCTCTGGTGTGCTATGTTGCTATTTCCCCTGTTGGGGATATGGCTTTATTTTGACGCAGAAGATGGTTGCGTGGATGTACGAGGGATGTGCCTTCTTCTAAGGGAGTACCATAATGGTTAGACAAGGGTTCTTTAAAGTAAAATTTAAATAGGGCTTTTTAAAAACAAGTTTAAGATATTTTTTCCTTCCTACATATTTTAAGTTTTATACTTTTTTCGCCCCGGTGGGGGATTTTTAGGCTATTTGAATGAATAAAAATAATAAAATAAAATTAAGACAATGTTAAAATGTTGGTTAGAAATAAAAATATAGTGAAATAAAAATAGAAAGTAGCATGTTCCCAGCCACAGTACAGTACAATAACTAGTGTCGAGACGAGGTAAGTGAACTCTAGGAGGGAATATTGTATAGAAGGGAAAGGGGGGGGGGGGTATTGTTGTAGAAAGGAAGGGACTATAGGTAGTATTGTCGGGAAGCCTATAGTTGGGATAAATCTTTGGCAGCACTGTGAAGGCAACGAACAACCAGATCGCACTCTACATACGTTGCCAGGTTAGGTTTACCGTAACTATAAAAAATATTTCCTTTCAAAACCTATTTTCTGTCATAATAACGACTGTTACTTCTGTTTTATTTTCTTCTTCTTCTTATTATTTTTTCTTTCTTCTTCTTCTTTTTATTATTATTACTAGAAAATCACTCGTCAAAGTATGACGGGGAAAATTGCTTCGACATTTGAACAAAGCAATTGCCTGTTTGGTGATATTTTGATGGTTGAAAATTTAACCCTAACTCCAGTGGATTAACCCTAAACTCCAGTAGATAGCGTTTATTGTTGACCATTTTTTCGTTTCTTTATTCCCCTTAAATGACTCAGTCTTACTAGTAAAACAGTTAAGTTACTGTCCACCTCTGGCAAGTTAAGCTTCGCTGCACGATCGATTCAACGATTCCATTAATTTAAAAAGGGATGGGGAAAAACGGCTTAAGAATTTACGGATTTATTTGGTAGTATATTGCCCATTTGCTGAACAATATTAGTATTTAGGTAAGAAGTAGGAAGCGCTACAGGATTTTCTTCTCGTCAATAAAAGGGTTGCAATGGTAGCCCAACTCTGTGCTTAACGATTCCTCTTCTTATTGCTTGCTCTCCCTTGAAAGAAATGAACTTGTTCAAGGCCATAGCTCAACTTGTCAGAGGTGGACAGTACCAATTCCAGTCACAATACAGCCTTTACCTGCATGTTAAACATTAACAAACGTTATCAAGTTATTATGCCGTAATGCGAGTTTCATTGTTGATGACGCCAGGAGCATTACTCGATCACTGGCTATTATATATATAAGGATTAGAGTCATTTCACGTCAACTGACTTGATGTTTCAAATTGTCCCCGCTCGATCATCTCCGAATCGGATAAAATTTTATAGATGTATAGAGTTGCCTTTGAAACTAACCTATGCAAATTTTCAGCTTCGGAGAGATGAATCCCGGGGATCTAGGATCTCTAAAAAACAGTGCACCAAAATGGCGGATCAGCTTTATGAGACGAACGGCCATGCTGTGGTTAAAGTTGCAGAAAATTTTATCACACTGGAAGCATGAAATGTTAAGAGCTTAAAATGAATTTGACTGTTAATACGTTCTAGTATTTTTGCGAGTGTGAACTCATTAGATTTTGTGTAGCACGCGTGTAAACTCGTGAAAAGGCGCGTTTTTGCACAGAAATCATCATTTTTGAAACCCTTAAATTAAGAAAGCTGTTTAGGTCCCAAAGGTTTCTGACATGAGTCTAAAACTAAACCACATAGAGTATAATTACAGTTCTTGCACAAAGTTGACTCGGGCCTTTTAGAGCAATTGACCTAAAACGTTGACTTTTTGTTTCAAATTATCTACTTCGAGAAGGTGTAACTTAGAAAGTTGATTAGATGCCATGGGTTTCCAACCTGGACCTTAAACTACTCCACATCGATTATAAGTACAGCTGCATCACAAAGTTATTGACTTGTCACGCACAGTTATTTACCCTGAAACTGGACTTTTTCTTGAAAATCATCAACTTTCAAACGTTTAACTACTAATAGACCGGGATCTGAAGGGGGTTGAGCATGCATGGAAAGGCTGACGTAATATTATTTCTGATTATTGTTACAGGCACGGTGGTTATTATGAAACCACATGTCGTCGCCCCCCTGGTGGTCGACAACCCCGGGGGAGGAGGAAAGCAGTGGGGGGAGCCGTTTGCTAAAACACTCATAACTCGCGAACTATTTTAGATAAAACACTGAAAAAAGTGGCAATCGACGCAACAAAACAAGGGCTTTATAAAAGCTAAATATGATTATGGACCTATCTTTGTTTGTTTCTGAGTAAAATTCCATTTTTCGCAAACAAGCAAAATTTTTGAATAAAATGCGCAAAACAAACTTTTTTTGGCCAAAATAAATTCTAAATCAAAATTGTTTGATTTTTTTTTTCAAATAATGTCCAAAATATCATTATTCAGTTTGTTAAAATCATTTAAGTACTGTTAACGCGTTGAAAAACAAAATGACAGTAGCAAGCTCGAACACGATTTGCATTATAGTTCAGGATATGAAGGGGTATTTTGTGCATGCATGGAAGACCTGACGCACAATTATTTCTGATTAATGTCACAGGCACTATAGTGATTATGAAACCACATGTCTTCGCCCCCTGGATGGTCGAAAACCCCAGGGGAGGGGGGAAGGCAGTGGGGGGGGGGAGCCGTTTGCTAAAACACTCATAACTCGCGAACTATTTGAAACAAAACACTGAAAAAAGTGGCAATCGACGCAACAAATCAAGGGCTTTATAAAAGCTAAATATGACTATGATCATATCTTTGTTAATTTCTGAGTAAAATTCTATTTTTCGCAAACAAGCAAAAAATTTGAATAAAATAGGCATTTTTTTTTCAAATTATCAAAATTATTTAACTGTTTAAGGAACCAATAAAATCTGAAATATCATAATCCAGTTTGTTTAAAATTACTTAAATATTATCAAAGCGTTGAAAAGTTAAGTAAAAGCAAGCTCAAAAAGCATTTGAGGTAATTCACAAAAGGAAAAAAAAAAAAAAATACAAGTTTGCGGAATGTACCTTGAAGATTCGACATAAACCAAAGTAAAATTTGTGGCTCTCCTGTTTTGGCAGTTTTATTTCGTAATATTATCAAAACAATGTCCCAGTTAAGTAATTACTTAATTACTTAACCATTAACGCATTATAGCTGCTTAGTATGGGTCACAATGGGACTTTTTTAAAAATTAAAACAGGCAAGTTTGCATGTACGAAGTAATTACGGAAAGGATATGATCAGGATAACCCTTTTGCAGATTTTACATCTGAGTTATGAAACATAGTGAGGGAGGCTATTGCCACATAAGCAGCATCAAAATTTCAGTGGAGCGTTAAAGAAAATGTGAATAGTCTCTTATCCAGATAAGTCCTGCAATGGCAATGTCTTCAATAGCAACTGCAAAACAGCAAAAGAAAACCAAAAAAACATTTAACCTGGGAAACGTTAGCTCAAAAGTGATGTTAGTACATCTAAAAATCATTCCCATACAATAAGCCCAATGCTAGGTTAGGTTCATCAGAATGGTTCACTGAAGCAAAGCCCGAGGTCTGATTTCGTGAATGTAATTGAAAATGATACTTCTTGCAGCAAAATTCTGAAAGAAACACTCTATTTTAAGAACAAAGTTCAAGTTATCGATGGAATGAATGACTCTGGTCCATAATGTCCCAAACACTACTTTCAAATGTAGCAAAGATTTTGCAGGTCTCCAAATAAAAAATAATAAAATTTTCTCTCCAATTGTCAAACTACACGAGTGGACCTTAAACACGATCGGTACATCTCACTGTCGTTTTCATAACTTGAAAACCAGAAGTTCCGGAAAGTACATTACAATAATTTCTTGTCATTTCCATCAGAAATAAATATAATATCAGCTCTTTACAATGCTCCTGCAATTCTTTCCATCATGTGCTAAGGAGTATTGCTCAATCTCAATACTGTACTATTGAATCAATTCCCCTGTACCTTAGCAGTGCCTTTAGATGTAACCAAGTTTGGGTTTCACTTGAATGAAAATAAATCAATAAAGCCCCACACCTTATGATGCAGCCAGTGTTACCAGATAGTTTAATTCCACCCTGCGCAGGCAAAAGCTGTAAATAATCTTGTAATTGTTTTATTAATAATTCATCTTGCTGTAAATACTGTGCTTTTAAGACTAAAGCAAAAACCCATAAACTACAAAATGCTCGGAAGAGAATGATTCAATAGAACAATTAAAGTCAAAAAAAAAAGAGTATGATCCAGCTTTCAGAATTTCTGATATATTAATGCATTATGTATGCATATTGATATTCTACAATTATTTTTTAATACGCATTATTTTAATAATTTTATTTAATTAGTTTTTTTTAGAACTCTAGTGTATAATTTTATATTTATATTCGTTTTCATAAAAGCTCAAGCTTCTCATTTTTTATATTTATTTAGTACATATTATTTCTTGTATCATTGTTCTTTGTTGAGTAAATTATAAAAAGCAATATCCGCAAAACAATACCCGCAATATTCTTTTGTGCAAATTGAAAACACAAATTAATAGAAATAAATTAAAATTATATTTAAATTGAAACTACTCTGGGCCTGGTTCCCTAGTTCCTCTCAAATGTAAAGCAGTATATAACAAAATTAAAGCCATAGTTAAATACTTTGCAATTAGAATAAGTTTGTAAACTGAAGAATGAATGGTTCGTCATAAGGATAATAAGGCTATTTTTTCTCCTTAGCACACTGCCGTTTTATTCAATGCGCTAATTTAGGCAAGTGCTTGCATTTTCTATTTCGCTTTTTAACGCTCACGTTGGTAATAATTAAGTAGTTTAAACAAACTGAATAATGAAATTTCAGGTTTTATTGATTCCCTAAACGGTTAAATAATTTTAAAAAAGAACTTATCTTTGAAAAAAAAAAAGCTTTTTGTATTTTATTCAAAATTTTTGTATGGCTGCTAAAAAGGAATTTTAATTAAAAACCAACAAAGATAAGACCATAAACATATTTAGGTTTTTCAAGCCCTTGTTCTGTTGCATCTTTTTCCACTTTTTTCAGTGTTTTATTTCAAATAGTTCGCGAGTTATAAGTGTTTTAGCAAACGGCTCCCCCCACTGCTTTCCCCCCTCCCCCGGTGTTGTTGACCATCCATGGGGGCGAAGACATGTGGTTTCATAATCACTATAGTGCCTGTGACATTAATCAGAAATAATTTTGCGTCAAGTCTTCCATGCATGCTCAAAATACCCCTTCAGATCCTGAACTATAATGCAAATCGTGTTCGAACTTGCTACTGTCATTTTGTTTTTCAACGCGTTAACAGTACTTAAATGATTTTAACAAACTGAATAATGATATTTTGGACATTATTTGAAAAAAAAAATCAAAAATTTTTGATTTCGAATTTATTTTGGTTAAAAAAAGTTTGTTTTGCGCATTTTATTCAAAAATTTTGATTGTTTGCGAAAAATGGAATTTTACTCAGAAACCAACAAAGATAGGTCCATAATTATATTTAGCTTTTATGGAGCACTTGTTTTGTTGCGTCGATTGCCACTTTTTTCAGTGTTTTATCTCAAATAGATCGCGAGTTATGAGTGTTTTAGAAAACGGTTCCCCGGCTGCTTTCCCCCCTCCCTCGGGGTTGTCGACCACCCAGGGGGGCGACGACATGTGGTTTCATAATCACCATCGTGCCTGTAACAATAATCAGAAATAATATTGCGTCAGCCTTTCCATGCATGCTCAACCCCCTTCAGATCCTGGACTATAAAGCAATCCGTCACCCATGTTATTTTCTGTTTTTCTGAGTACTATGTTATGATGAGTAATTCATCCTGTACTTATTTCTGAGGGTCACTCACGGTTTTTTCAGATATCCGGACACAAACAAGGCAAAAAAATAACGAAAATAACACTTTCAAGTTGACCTTTGCCCCCGAAGCTAAGAGTGAGCCACCAAATGATTTATGCTAGCATGTACCTAGTATCAAGTAGTATACACATTTTAAAAAAATTACATGGGTCACTCATTGCTTCTGGAGCAAAACGATCACAAATTTAGAACCATATATTCACGACTTTAAACTTGATCCTCTACGCAAGGGTCAGCAAATTAAATTGAGAGGAAAGAACCTTCACTTATTCTTATGACAATACTAATACATCCTGAAAGTTTTAGGGAAATTGAAGGTATCAACCATCAGGCTTCCGTAGACTTGGTCCAGCTTTTGAAAAAATGACTGTTAACTTGTTTTAGATGTGGTTTATATATAAAAAAAATGGTTAAGATACTGTAGCTTAGCGTATTTGTTTCATGACGAATATTTGCGTACGTACTCATCTCAGACAAACTAAATCTTTTGCTGTTAATATAATTTTCAAACTCCTTACTTGTCTCAAAACGAGTTTTGAGAAAATAATATATTACTTAGTTAAAAATCCCTGAAAAAAAATTTTTTTTTTCAAATCTTCTTTTCTGAAGAAATTCATTTACACACATAACTTTTCTCCATCTCTTCTTGGCAGAAGACATTTCTGTTCTTTTCAGTGTCACACATTATACTGCCGTGGGAAGGTAAATGGCAATATCTGCAGAAATGAGTTTTCGAGAGATTTGAAGAAACGCGTTTTGGATTCCGTAATAACAATGGGAAAATGTTGAAATTAGACGGTCTTTTTTTCGAGATTTTTTTTTTTTTCTGGGAAAAGCAAATAAACAAGCTTGTACAATAAAGCTAACGTAAAATAGATGACGACAATGAAAAAAAAAAAATGAAAAATGAAAAAAGAAAAATTGGCAGTTTGCCTTTTGTCTGCTCACGGCAGTACACTAGATTAATACTAATACTGAAACAGTTTAGAGATGTTAATCTCACTGCATTCATTCCGTACTTATTATTTTCATGATAACTTACTGATCCTCATTCATTCTTTACCTCATTATTATTATTATCTGCTTTTCCATGTACTGTGTCGTGATTGAGTTCTCCTATTAATTTTAGGGACTATCCATAAATGATATCACCCTTTTTTCCAACATACTTGATCCCCTCCTCCTTTTGTCACAAAAAGTCACACTTCACACAATCCCCTCCTTTCATTTGTCACATGTCACGCTACATTACATAAGAATACACTGTTAGAACCAGGGGTTCCAGACGAGTGAATATATTCCCTCTAAGGTGAAAGCATAGTGCCTGAAGGTGCAATACAAGCCAGGAAATAGAGCAGAGGAGCCGAAACAGCATTAAATCACGGAAAGACTCATTGCGCATGCGCTTTTGCCTAAGACATACAGTCAAACACCTCAATATGGCGGACGAATGATGATTGCGTTTATGTGTCTTTCACATTGAATGAAGTACACTATTGGATTAAAACACAACTTTTCTAGGATTAATTATCCGAAATTACAAGTAAGTACAGCTTTTGATCACTTTGTAGCTTTTAGGGCTTTCAAACATAGTTAAAGTGTTTAAAAGTGCATTTATTGCTTTTCAGTTACCGTTATTGTCTACCGTGAAATTTCCATCATTCAAAACGTTACTAAAAATATCTCTCATTATTTTCTTGAGTACTCGATAAGCAACTTTTATTAATCACCAAAAAAAAAAAAAAAAAACTCATGAAAAAGGTTATCAGTTTATTAACAAGTGAGAACCTTAATGAAAATTATTCTTGTTGCTTCGTAGATTATAACAGAAAGCTAGTGAAAAAAAATCTCTCTCAGTCTAGCTCTCTTTTTTTTTTTTTTTTTGCTCTTTCATTCAAGTGTTAGAATCATTTCCTGTTAGCGGTTAATGTCTGGATAGCGTTAGAAATTTCTTTTGGTTTTTTTTTTTACTGTCGAAAAACTTCATGTGCATTTCTTGTTACTCTTGATTGACGTTTATGAAACGATTTTGTGTTTTTCCGTAACTGTAATATTCCTGAATATTTTTGGCTCTTCATGTAAACAATCCATAAGTACAGCTATGCTTCATTTTCGGAATGCGTCATGTTTAAGTAAACGTATAATTTCTCACATTATTTAAATAATTACTCGTCTTTAAATTATAACGTATTTGTGACAGATCTTTGATACCAAGTATAAAGGGGCAGATATTTATTGTTTTATTAATTTTTAACATTACTTATTGCAAATAAAAAAACACTCATCAGAACTCTGAATTTTTTCACATGTTTTAACGGCCCCAGAGTTATTATTATTAATATTATTAATATTATTTATTTTATGAATTTTTAATAAAACGATAAAGATTTCACTGGTCCGCAAAGTTTTTCAATTGCTTTTACCGCGCCTGTGGATCAAAAGATGTTGAGAAACACTGAGTTAGAGCACGATCAGATGAATTAATGCAATGAGCACTTCGTAACTATGTTGAAAACTCTGAACCATGATCAAATGCTGTAATAACATGTTTTAATCATTTCCAGTACCGAGTTCAATGTGAAAAATGTCCAAAACGTAGAATATCATAAATAATAATAATAATAATAATAATAGTAAAAACACACACACACAACTGTATTCAAATTCAAAAGCGCACACAATGCGGGGGAGGGGGATCTGTTGTAAGGGTGCCATATATCTCACCGAAGGTTCCCTTTTTTCACTCTGGCTGTCTATCTTTTAAAAGGTGCCTGTTTTCCACCCTATTTAGAGGTGCGATTTCGGCTCCGTATTGGGTGTCGCTGGCGAACAAGCGTTTCTCCCTTGAAAGGTGCCGAATGCATCCTGTAGTTTTAACAGTGTATAAGTACAAACATCACTTTTATTTCAAATAAAATGTGATGACACACTTCTTATTCCGCCTCCCTCTTACTTTTCACAAACTGTCACAATTTTATAAACCCTCTCCCCTTCAAAGCTTCACATCATGTGTGACCCCCCCCCTCCCCTTATGTATTTCTTAAAATTGTTACTGCTTTCTTCAGATACTTAACATGACTTTCTTTCGAATTTCCATAAAAAAAAAAAAAAAAAAAATCACACAACTGTTACAGGAATAAAGTATTTATATTTTTTTTCTTTTACTAAAATACCCTACGTTTTGCATCAAAACATAAAACGTGTAAACACTGTGTTTACTTTTTTTATGACTCAAGGATGTGGCGTAGAAACGTGTATTTTATATAACTTATTTTCACATGAATTTAAAAGCAATTGCTTCCTTTGTCTGGAATAATGATTTCTTGTTATGATGGCTAGTTATTAATCATTATGCTTCCGTCATCATTATTTATCTTTATGAGACACTGATTCTGTTTTTCTTTTGAATTTTCTCTTCATATATTTCCCAAAATATTTCCTCGATTATTTTATTATTATGTTTTTTCTTTATTCCATTGTTTTTTTTTTCCTCTAGAAAAATTTTAAGCACCTAAGAACAATCAACAGCTTAATCCATAATGTTAATATTTTTCTCCCAAGCTTAGCTTTCATAGAAAATTTCTCCGAAAATTTGACAAGTAACAAAATAACTAAAACATGAGTGAAAGAATGATTTTGTAACAAACATTTTTTACAGCATTAATGAAATTGAACTATGCACTGACTAAAGAATCACAACTCGTGAAAGCAGTCCAATAACCAGGGCCCGATTAAGATATCAGGGGGCCCTAGGTCATATGCTTTTTCGGGGCCCCTGTGTAGTCAAACCTTACAATTTTACTCGTTTGCGAAAACAGTTTCATCTATTGGTTAAAACAAAAAAGAATTTAAGGGCCCCTAAAAAGTGGGGACCCTAGGCCACGGCCTAGTTGGCCTATTCAGTAATCAGGCCCGGCCAATAACAGAAGATTACCTTCAGTTGCCTCGAGCTTACATTTTTGGGAGGGGGGAATTCTTAATTTACCGAATGAAACTTTGAATTTACCCGAATGATAAAAAATCGAGCACATACACAACGCATAATATCCATATCTAATTGCGTTCTTCAGCGTATTATTTAACTTTTTATCGCAAAATTATGGTTATAAGGAACATTTTATTTGATCCTTCCGACTTTTCTATAAACGTGAGTGCAACAGAAAATTTATAAAAATAGCTGACACGTGCAAAAACCCGGTTATTTAAGTTTTTTAATAACAGCAAAAAACTGATTTGTTTGTTCATTTTTCGCTAGGTCTAAACCCCCCGGATATTTAAGATTTGTTTTTTTAATAACAGCAAAAATGTGATTTGTTTTTTGATGATTGCGGTGGAAAAATCTTTAAAATGATGTCTACCTTTGAAGTTTGAGGAAGTATTAACACTGTTAGAACCAGGGGTTCCAGACGAGTGAATATATTCCCTCTAAGGTGAAAGCATAGTGCCTGAAGGTGCAATACAAGCCAGGAAATAGAGCAGAGGAGCCGAAACAGCATTAAATCACGGAAAGACTCATTGCGCATGCGCTTTTGCCTAAGACATACATTCAAACACCTCAATATGGCGGACGAATGATGATTGCGTTTATGTGTCTTTCACATTGAATGAAGTACACTATTGGATTAAAACATAACTTTTCTAGGATTTATTATCCGAAATTACAAGTAAGTACAGCTTTTGATCACTTTGTAGCTTTTAGGGCTTTAAACATATAGTTCAGTCAATGAGTGCTCAAAACAGGAGTGTAGCGTGCATGGAATATGCGATAATTTTTGACTTCAGAATATTGTTGGGGTAGTTAATAAGTAAACATACTAAAAGTCCCCGACCCTGGGGGGTGAGCTAAAGGTGGGAGGTAGGGGGGAAGAAAATTTTGGGGTTTTCGAGAAAATGTCGGAAACGGTGTAAAAAATGCGCTTAAAATAAAAATTCAATCTAAATTAATTTACTATGAAATTGTTTCTACACATATGTGTCAAATTTCCAATAATTTTCTGGGTATACGTTACGAAAAATCGATGATTTTCGGAAAAATTCTCTCTTTTTGTCAAACATTTGCTCCTAGTGCTTCCTAGGATCAGTATTCATAAAAATTGTCAGGAACAAAGTTGTAGAGCTTTAAATTTCCTTCAATTTGATATGCTACGTTGTTATATTGTATTTAACCAATCAAAAGTTACAGAATTTCAAACACGCACTTTCATGGCAAGAAATGGAACACTTGCCGTTCACAAATTTCAAACTGACTCGAAAGAATCGCGCGCTTCCTCTTTCTTCAATGAATTCGACAATCCTGATGGACAATAAAGAAGTATTTGTGGATTATTACACCACAAATGATGTTTAAGGGTTGTGGGGGGGGGGTCGTAAAATTGTGACTTTGTGATAAGGGGGAGGAAAAGAGTAAGAAGTGTGACATCAAGCATTTTTAAATACAAATATGTTTATAAAAATTAGTTTATGAAAAGTACTTTGAGACAAATTGGGAGGGGGTCAAAATGTTGAGAAAAAAGTGTAACATCATTTATGAATAGCCTCTTACCAAGAAATCGGACGAAGATTTGCAGAAGTACGTTTATGCAGTATGAATTAGCTTCATAGCCCATTGCATTATTTAACGAAAGTGAACTGAGGAAGTGTAGAAAGCCAGCATTTCCTCAGTAAGAAATTTGTTAGAAGTAATTAATAAGTAAACATACTGAAAGTCCTCGACCCTAGGGGGGGGGAGGGATGTCAAATGTGGGAAGGGGGAGCCAAATTTTGTGGTTTTCGATTTTATCTCGGAAACAACAGGAAAAATGTGTTCCGAATAAAAGTGAAACTTAACTAAATTTATTTTGAAATTGTTTTTTCTACATATATGTCACATTTCCAGTGGTTTTTAGGTATTCTTTCTTAAAAACCAATACTTTTTTGAGGGAAAAATCTCTTTATTTTTGTCTCAGTTTGTCTGTGCCAAGCAGGCGCTCAAGGGATCTTGTCCAGCAATCATGTGGCAAGGACCCTTACGGTTTTCTATGTCTTGAAAATCTACCGGCTGAACACTTGAACTGCAGATTCAAACCTGATACCAAAGAAATACGAAACCCATGCCTAATCACAGTGACACCTAGCTGACAAGCAATCAAAAACTATGAAGTTCTATCATGTACTCAGTTTCGTTACTCTTATTGAAATGAATATGTGACGCTATAGCAGGATGTGATGAAAATTTTAATAATAGAAATAAGGTAAATTAAATGTAACTGACCGGTAGCACCTTTTGGAAATTATAGTTTTTATTACATTATTATTAATGATATTTTGAAAGTGTTTATATAGAATATGGACGGACAGTAATTAGAAAATGAAAATATCATCTTTAAGGTGACATCTTGGTTCTATCCTGAGGCGGAAGGGTCATGTCACCAGCAATGGAAAAGTTGTTCTTAGAAAATGGCAACGTATTGATGTCATCGTCGTCCCCTTAGTCCTGGATAAATATTTTGATTCCGTTGTGGCAACTGTCCTTGCAATGCAAGCTTACAACAGAGTAGTCTAACGATGATTTTCTACAAGTGACCTCCTGGTCACTTGTGGAAAAGCAATCAGTCAAAATCATCTTCCAGATTCCGCCAGGAGCAACATCCGATTCTGAGAGTTTCAGCACGAGTTAGCCATTCTTCCTTTCCCAAACCCCCAATCCGGTACTTCACCAATAAGTTCCTAGCTACAGGTAAACTTGGTGGTACGGCAAAGTTAGAGATCAATCTTGATGTTTGCAGCTACTTTGATAAATGATCTGTAACGGAATTCATTGAGGGACTTTTCCGTGGCTAGAGCACCATACCATGAGAGACCGATCTGACCCTAGCAGCCTCAATGGATATTCAGGGGAAAAAGAACTGTTGATATGTACCTTAGATGTATGATTTTAAATTTCTGGCAGAATGTTGTGATCAGTTGAGGATTTGGCAATCAAGAGGACAACCAGGAGAACTTCCTCTCAAATGATAGCTACCGAAGAATTTTGCCATCTGATGATAGCCGTCTTTGCAATATCAACGTCAACATCACCTAAAGTTCGGAGCGTGTTTATCTCGTTTTTCAGCAGCTTCATCAGTAGCGGTTTGTCAGCTGACTGTTATTATGAAAGTTGGACAGAAACCTTCTTGTTTGACCGTCGTTTCAATTTTCTAACTGACGTTGATGTCCATATGTTTTATACAGTCGTCTCTTTTTGCCTAACAGTTTTGCAGACTATCTAACTAATTCAAATTAAATTAAACCAATGTCGTTATCTATTTTCTTAAACAGTATGTATAGTGCTAACTTTCTGCACATCCTCAGTCCCCCAAGTCATACTGCATATACGTAATTTTGCAAATCTTCGTCCGATTCCTTGGTAAAGGGCTGTGTGTACATAAATAATGTCACACTTTTTTTTCTACATTTTTAACTCTCTAGCTCCCTCCGACATCCCTTTGTCACAAAGTTCGTTTTACAAGCTACTTTTCATAAACATATTCGTATTAAAAAATGCTTGATGTCACACTTCATACGCTTTCCTTCCCCCTTGTCACAAAGTCGCAACTTCACGCCCCCCCCCCCCCCACCCCACACACACCTTAAACATCATTTGTGTTGTAGTAAAATCCACAAATACTTCTTTATTGTCCATCAGGATTGTCGAAAGAGGAAGTGCGCGATCCTTTCGAGTCGGTTTGAAATTTGTGAATGGCAAATGTTCTATTTTTTGCCATGAAAGTGCGTGCTTGAAATTCTGTAACTTTTGACTGATTGAATAGAATGTAACAAAGTAGCATATCAAATTGAAGGAAATTTAAAGCTCTACAACTTTTTCGTCGACAATTTTCACGAATACTTATCCTGGGAGGCACTAGGAGCAAATGTTTGACAAAAAGACAGAATTTCTCCGAAAATCATCAGTTTTTCATAACATATACCCAGAAAATTAATGGAAATTTGACAAATATGTGTAGAAACAGTTTCATAGTAACCCTATTTAGCTTGAATTTTTATTTTAAACGCATTTTTTCTACCGTTTTCGACATTTTCTCGAAAAACCCAAAATTTTCTCCCCCCTCCCTCCCACCTTTAGCTCACCCCCCCAATGTCGGGGACTTTTAGTATGTTTACTTACTAACTACCCCTAACAATATTATGAAGTCAAAAATTATCGCATATTCCGTGCACGCTACAATGTGTTCATTGACTGGATTAATAGTTAAAGTGTTTAAAAGTGCATTGATTGCTTTTCAGTTACCGTTACTGTATACCGTGAAATTTCCATCATTCAAAACGCTACTAAAAATATCTCTCATTATTTTCTTGAGTACTCGATAAGCAGCTTTTATTAATCACCAAAAAAAAAACCACCTGAAAAAGGTTATCAGTTTATCAACAAGTGAGAACCTTAATAAAAAGTATTCTTGTTGCTTCATAGATTATAGCAGAAAGCTAGTGAAAAAAAAAAAAAAAAAACTCTCTCAGTCTAGCTCTTTTTTTTTTGCTCTTTCATTCAAGTGTTAGAATCATTTCCTGTTAGCGGTTAATGTCTGGATAGCGTTAGAAATTTCTTTTGGTTTTTTTTACTGTCGAAAAACTTTATGTGCATTTCTTGTTACTCTTGATTGACGTTTATGAAACGATTTTGTGTTTTTCCGTAACTGTAATATTCCTGAATATTTTTGGCTCTTCATGTAAACAATCCATAAGTACAGCTATGCTTCATTTTCGGAATGTGTCATGTTTAAGTAAACGTATAATTTCTCACATTATTTAAATAATTACTCGTCTTTAAATTATAACGTATTTGTGACAGATCTTTGATACCAAGTATAAAGGGGCAGATATTTATTGTTTTATTAACTTTTAACATTACTTTTTGTAAATAAAAAAAAAAAAACTCATCAGAACTCTGATTTTTTTTCACATGTTTTTAACGGCCCCCAGAGTTATTATTATTAATATTATTTATTTTCCGAATTTTCAATAAAACGATAAAGATTTCACTGGTCCGCAAAGTTTTTCATTTGCTTTTACCGCGCCCGTGGGTCAAAAGATGTTGAGAAACACTGAGTTAGAGCACGATCAGATGAATTAATGCAATGAGCACTTCTTAACTATGTTGAAAACTCTGAAATATGATCAAATGCTGTAATAACATGTTTTAATCATTTCCAGTACCCGAGTTCAATGTGAAAAATGTCCAAAATGTAGAATATCATAAATAATAATAATAATAATAATAATAATAATAATAAAAAAACACACACACAACTGTATTCAAATTCAAAAACGCACACAATGCGGGGGAGGGGGATCTGTTGTAAGGGTGCCATTTCTCTCTCACCGAAGGTTCCCCTTTTTTCACTCTGGCTGTCTATCTTTTAAAAGGTGCCTGTTTTCCACCCCTATTTAGAGGTGCGATTTCGGCTCCGTATTGGGTGTCGCTGGGTGAACAAGCGTTTCTCTCCCGTGAAAGTTGCCGAATGCATCCTGTAGTTTTAACAGTGAAGGATTTTCTGTCGTACCCACACAAAACATCTTTGAGAAATAATATACAGTGCTGGCTGGCTAACTTATTAGACTAAGACTGTTTTAAAAAGCAAATTCCTTTGTTGATTACATAACTATAGACACATTAACGAACAGTGAAATAGTTATCTAATCTGTTTTCTATTGTTCTTGGTGAGCATTTTAAGTCTTTTTGGCATACTTTTCACAACGTTTACACCATTTCTTAACTTTTTAAAAAAGGAGGTAAAAAATTGTTTATACTCACTATATTATATATACTCACATACACATACTCACTAATTACCTAAAACTAACTTCAAATATAACAGAACACACTAATAAAAAAGAACTAGTGAACTGTTTAAGCTGATTGAGGTTATGTTCCTGGTAAGTAGATAAACAAAGAACATAAACAAAGCACACAGTGCTGCCCACCCTTGCAAACATTAAATTATGCTAAAGTAACGTAATAATCAGTGTACAGTATGTACCTGTACTTTAACAGTAAAAGAAATAGTATTTTTAGTACAAAATGATGTACAAAAACAAAACAAAAAAGAAACACAAACAAAACAAAAAAAACTCTTTATTCTAATAATTTGGCCAGCATTGTATATGATACTGCTGTTTAACTTGTTAAAATACAAAGTTTTTTTTTCTCTCTCCTGATTCTAACTCAATAACACATAAGTGATTTAAAATCCTGCCCTCATTGAGTTAAGATTTTTATTTATTTATTTTTTTTTTCATGTACTGACACTTTAAAAGCAAAACAATACGCATTTTGTAATATTCAACGCAAAATATACATTGTAAAAACAATCTTTTCCTGTATTGTATTATTCAGGTTGAATTCAATGGTACTATTAAATTCTCAAAATACGTTTTGGCCATGGTAACAGACTAACATACTTGTTTTTAAAACTTCAGTTAGTTACCATGTTTTAAATAAATATTTAAAAAGCATCCAAAAGAATTCAATTGTACCATTAAATACAGCTTAAAAAATACCAATATTCCAGGACAAAAGAGTTTTTGCACAAAAAATCTTTTGCGTTGAATGTTACAAAATACGTATAGTTTTGATTCAAAAATGTTAATCATATACCCGTGGAATTGCCCTTAATTATTTTACTTCGATTTCGAATTTTTTACCATGAATGTTTGACTGTACAAAATCAAATTCTGAAGAAAAAAATTTTTTTTTGCCCTCTAGATCATTCGAAACTTCAGAGTGGAATATCATTATGAGGACATTGACATAGTGAAAAGACTTGTCAACACTCCTGACAAACCTCTGAGATTCAAATTTATTGATCGATAACACATATTTACTTTTTTACTTCTTAAATAACAGAAAGTCTTTTGATTTACCCCAGTCGTTCAACATTTGCTTTTAAAAGTAATTATAATGGAAGATTACTATAATGTAAATAATAAAAAGAAAATTAAAAATAAACTTTTATTATGCTACATTACATTGACATAGTGAAAAGACTTGTCGACACTCCTGACAAATCTCTGAGATTCAACTTTATTGATCGATAGTACATATTTACTTTTTTTACTTCTTAAACAACAGAAAGTCTTTTGATTTTCCCCAGTCGTTCAACTTTACTTTTAAAAGTAATTATAATGGAAGATTACTATAATGTAAATAATAAAAAGAAAATTGAAAATAAAATTTTATTACGCTACATTACAAAAGTAAATGTCTCATTTCTATTACATGTATATATTTTTAAAGTCACGATAAATAAACTATGAGCTGTTATTATTCAACACAATTTTTCTGATAAATTTATAAAAGTGGACATTTTATAACATTTCCAGTTTTCCATTTGTTTTTTAAGCTTTAGTCTTTTTTCATTCAAATGCACCAGAAACGGTTACAATGATTTTATAGTAAAATGACGACCGTAAGAAAAAAAATCTTGTGCATCGGGATGAATGATTTATTCATGTGTTAAAACAGTTCAGAAATTATTTAGGAAAAACGATGTGCAAATGGACCGCCATGCACACAATATGTCACAGACTTTTAGTTTTGAAGTTTCTCAAAAATCAGCTTTTTCTGGCCTCCAAAGTCTAAGAACACTTAAACAGCTAGAACACATCATTGCTGCTGTATTGTAGAGATGGGCAATGACGTTCTTTTAAATGATCCGTTCTTCAGAGGATCGTTCATTCTTTTGATCCGTTCATTTAACTCGTTCATTTGAACGACTTCGTTCATTAAAAAGAGTTGCAGGTGATCTCTCTGCACCACATACAGGGCTCCCAACACATTTTAGCCATAGAAAAGGGTAAAAGAGGACCACTTAGAATCAAAAAGGGGACCAAAGAGGACCAGTTAGGATTAAAAAGAGGACCTTGGGAGGACCATTCATAGTTAAACCCAGGGTAGCACCAAACGGCAAATTAGCTGTCTGGCAATAAATACGTGAAGATAATTCGTTAATTAACCAAAATAATGATTTTTAATGATAAATCCTTATCACCTTCTGTACATCTGAACTTCTTATCCATTGAATTATATTATTCACACAAACATTTGGATGGGGGGGGGGGGGGGGGTGACAAGCAAGCATGTGACTGACCATCTTACAGAGTAACTTTAATTGTAAAATAAATTTTCTACTACTTAACAGGTAAAAACTGACTAGTTAAAAATAATCACCCAAGTGACCGATCAATCAGTGCATACCTAATAAAGATCTTTTAGATACAGTTATTACAGTAAACACCTTAGTACATAGTAGTTTACAAAAATTTTCACATAACCAGTTTAAAGAGAATTCATTTTGATATAAGGTACCACAAGACAAGAAGATATAGTTTGGAGGCCAGGAGGTCCCCCTCCCCCACCACAGCCCTTGGTTTTTAGACATATTTCCAGCCAAAATATGGTAAGTTTATATACATATGAGAGTTTATGACCAAACACCAAAGCAGGAGGTAATTTCTGGCTACGCTACTAACTGACTAAGTTCAAAAATATTAGAGGTTTGCAAATCATTTATTAGTATGCTAAGTATCCAAATCATTTCTTCATATGTATGTATTATTTGTTCGGGCACCAAAAAAATATTGTAACTGTCTTCAAGTACATATAAAAATTAGTGAGAAAGAAATTTTTTTTTAAAGTCACCATACCCAAAAATATACAAATGCTGCTTAAGTGATAAATACACTGAATGTAAATTTGAGCCTGCTTTTACTGGATAACTTAATGTAATAAATAAATGTGTAAGTTTAGATTCATAGAGCTATATTTTCAAATTGAAAATACTCATTATGAGTACTTAAAAAAATAAGGATACAAAGTTTTTTAGTTTTTAAAAATAAAATTAAATAAAAAAATTTGAGGTAGCACATGTCAAAACAGCTTCCAATTTTAAAAAAATATTAAAATAATAACAAGATGCAAAAGGATTGAAATCTTGCACAAGAGAATCAAATTTTAGAGAAGTATGTTCACTGTTGGCATAATTTCCAAAAAAAAAAAAAAAAAAGAATATTCTCTAAAACTAAACATGACTAAAATTGAACAAAAATATGCTAGTCTAGGATAGCATATGTGATAATAACATTCGATTGCGCAAAATATCAAAATATGTACAAGATGCAAAAAGATTGAAATCTCAAAGACAAGAAGCAATTCCTCGCGAAGTTCCAATAAGTGCAATGCTGCAATGGTTCCAAAAATAAGAAAGTTTATTATCTATTAAAATTAAACAAAAAATAAGCTATTCTATGATGGCGTATGTCAAAATAACTTCCGATTGCCAAAAATATCATAACATTAACAAGATGCAAAAAGATCGCGAAGTGCGAGTAAGTTCAATGTTGCCATGGTTTCGAAAAAAAAAGTAGTTTATTACCTATTAAAATTAAACAAAAAATAAGCTAATCTATGGTAGCGTATGCCAAAATAACTCCCGATTGCCAAAAATATCAAAATATTAACAAGATGCAAAAAGATTGAAATCTCAAACACGACAAGCAATTTTCCACGAAGTGCGAGTAAGTTCAATGTTGCCATGGTTTTGAAAAAAAAAGTAGTCTCTTATCTATTAAAATTAAACAAAAAATAAGCTAATCTATGGTGGAGTGTGTCAAAATAACTTCTGATTGACAAAAATATAAAATTATTTACAAGATGCAAAAAGATTGAAATCTCAAACACGACAAACACTTTTCGCGAAGTGCGAGAAAGTTCAATGTTGCTATGGTACCAAAAATATAAAAATTGTCTATTAAAATTAACCAAAAAATAAGCTAATCTAAGGAGGTATTATGTCAAAATAACTTCCGATTGCCAAAAATATCATAACATTAACAAGATGCAAAAAGATCGCGAAGTGCGAGTAAGTTCAATGTTGCCATGGTTTCGAAAAAAAAGTAGTCTCTTATCTATTAAAATTAAACAAAAAATAAGCTAATCTATGGTGGAGTGTGTCAAAATAACTTCTGATTGCCAAAAATATCAAAATATTTACAAGATGCAAAGAGATTGAAATCTCAAAACCCAGCAAGCAATTTTCGGCGAAGTCCAAGAAAGTTTGTTGTTATCATGGTTCCGAAAAAAAAGTTTATTATCTATTGTAATTAAACATAAAATAAGCTAATCTAAGTTAATGGATGTTAAAGTAACTTCTGATTGTCAAAAACATCAAAATATTAACAAGATGCAAAAAGATTGAACTCAGAAACACAGGAAGTAATTTTTCGCGATGCTACATATCGAACACAAGTTCAGAAAATACACTGATGAAACATTTTTGATTTTTTTCAAGTGCTTACGAACCCGTGAAAAATATCAGTAGCAAAATGCTTTGATTTCACGTCATAACTCTTCCCCCATTTGCTAGATTTCCATGTTACAGCGGTGGGAGAAGGAGTAATGACGTAAATCTGAAGCCAAAAGCGAAATAATACCAGAAAGTCAAATTCAATAGAAAAACGGCGCCGCGGCAGCGTGTTCGGGCTTAACATAAGTCAGCACACAGTATCTTTTACTGTAATGAAAATTTTTAAAGTCTGATTTTTTAGTAAAAACAATACAAAAGCGGACTAAAGGGACCAAAATGTTAAAAAGCGGTCTAAAGCGGACTTTACCCTAAAAAACGGACTTTGGCGGGGAAAACGGACCATTTGGGAACCCTACACATACTCATGTACATTCGGTATGTTTCATTAAATCAGTAATATTCGTTATTAAGAAAAGATAAGTAAAATTATCTAAAAGTTAATACTTGGGTAGCTCAGCCAAAGTACCAAATAACTTAATTCAAAAAAAAGTATCACCTAAATATTAGGGAGCTTCAAAGCTATTCTACATAGTGTGAACAGAAAAAAAAACCGCAATCCCTTTTTTAATGGGGGAAAAAATAGACAGCAATAATCCTTTTTAAAATCTCTGGATATTGAATGTAAAATGAGCGACTTGGAAGTCGTCAAGTAAGTTAAAAATAAAGCCAATTTAATATAGATGGTAGTTAATAGGGATGTGTTATAGAAAACAAAAGGATAATTAGAAATGCGATGAAAGGTATTTTTAGAAATACTTTTGGCGTCAGTAAGCATGAGAAGGATTTCAGCAGTTGCGTGGGACAGGAAGTGGGCATTTTGTTAATAGCGCAAACAAATTACACAAAACATTACTAATAGATACATTGGAAAATTGCAAATGGACTGCAACGGTTAAAGAGAAAAGATGAATAAAAAGCAGAAAGTGAAAAAGTTCGAAAAGAATACATTTTACTGCAATGAGAAAAAGGAAACTTGAGATTAAATGACAGTTTAAAGTTTGAAGATTTTAAAAATGCGATTTTATCATGAGTGCATCAATGCAATGCATTCAAAAAAACGAAATGAAAGAACGGATCCGTTCATTTTAAGGATTCGTTCTTTTTGACCCGTTCGTTCATAAACGACACATCTCTAATTGCATTGATTGTTCTCAATGACGCTGCAAAATGTATGGAACGAGCCTGTCTTGAACGTGTGTTTTTATTGTAAAAATCAATTTTGAGATGAAAATATTTTATATCAGATTTTGGCCATATTTGACAGCACACAGGCAACGAAAAAAAAAAAAAACGCATTGTTAAGAAGATAAATTTAACAGTCATATTTTTCTTAATCATTGCATTTGTTTCGAAACACTGAAGTATCATTAAAACAAATGTTCCTCATTTTGTCAAACAGGGGAGGGGGGGGGGAGCGCTAAATCATTACGTACCAATGGACGCTGCTGCTGCTATGTATCTTGAGAATGGCTTTTTATACGATTTTGATAGAATACGGGTATGTGAGGTAGGTCGTATTCACTAAGTTTGGCTTAGGGCGCAAATAGATGTTAATCCGAACCTGCACATAACAATGCGTTTAAAATTTTGTGGAAAAAAATAGAATTATTCTACAATAAAAATATTGCCATTAAAATCATCCTACATATCCTTGCTATTGACAGCACTCAACAGATATAAAATGAAGAAGTGAACCGAATTAATCGGCTATGTTAAATCTCACGTGTGTACTTGGTGAGTACATTTTAATCTTGTTCCATGTTTCTTGTTAACGTTTCTATTTTAAATTACCTTTGAGAATAAATGCAATGTTGTAAAAAAGTATCATTTCTCTTCACACAACTACGATAGTTTATATCTGGTGTACAAACAAATTTTCAAGAATTTTCAAGAGATGGCGTCACGGGTATAAAATCGAAACGGACAATGTTGCAACTAACTTCATTTTATAACCTCATCGTTAGGCTTTCATTTTCAGTATGTGACTTTTCTCTGAAGTGAAAAAACATAGCTTTTCTGTGCTCTTAATATGTCAACTTTTATGCCAACAAAACATAACTTGCGGGAAAGTTTATTTTTCTGCTTCCATTTGAAGAAAAGTGCGATTGAAGGCAATCAAATGCTGCAAGAAACTTACAGCAAACATGCTTCATCGATTTCCACATGTGAGTTTTCGTATAGGCGTTTTAGAAGTGGTGATTTTGATACCCATGACAAAGAACACGATGGGCAGCCACGAAAGTTTGAAGATGCCGAATTGGAGACTAAATCAGACAAAGACTGGTGTCAAAAAATTTTACCGAACTCAATTGATGAGTTTGAGTCGAGCATTGCAGGAAAATCGGCCACAATGTAAGGATAGACACGACAAGGTAATTTTTCAACATGATAGCGCTCTGCCACACGTTGCGCCGCCAGTCAAAACATACCTCGATACCCTGAAATGGGCAATCCTACCCCACCCGCTATATAGTCCAGACAATGCCCCTTCCGACTACTATTTGTTTTCGTCGATGACACATGCTCTTGAGGATCAGCACTTCTGCTCTTTTGAATAAGTGCAAAATTGGGTCGATTCGTGGATTGCATTAAATAACGCATCGTTTTTTCGAGTAAACATCCGAAAATTGCTAGAAAGATGGGAAAAAGGTTGTGACCAACGATAAACAATGCTTCAAAAACTGAACATGAAACCATTTTTGCTGTAGAGCAGCCACAAAATACTGGTCACACACATACGTGACACACACACACATAGACAGACAAACATTTTCCAAAAATGGTCGAAATGGACTCAGCACACCTCAATACGTTCGAATCCGTCAAAATTCGAAATTCGGAAATTTGCACGAATTCAATACTATCTTCTATATATTAGATATAAGTCATTCCATTTCAAGTGACCTAGGGGTCACCACTCGAACATCTCCGATTTGGATGAAACTTTATAAAGGTCTTTGAAACTAACCTATGCAAATTCTCAGCTTCCGAGATCCAAATCCTGATTATCTAGGATCTCCGAAAAATGTAATCCAAAATGGCGGATCAGCTTTTTGTGGCAAATTGCCAAGTTCAGACTAAGTTTATAGAAAATTTTATCACGCTAGAAGCCTGAAATTTAAGGCATCTAAAGTACAATTGGCCGTTATTATATTCAAATATTTTTGTGAATTTGTGCTCGTTAGCTTTTGTGCAGTATGTGAGTAAACTTGAAAAAAAGCGCGATATGAAAATTTTTTCCTGGAATTTACGTTGTTTTAAAATCTGAACAAATATAATTCAAAAGCTGGTGCTTCGTGATTCTATTGTAAAAATACTTGTTTTTAATGGGTAAAACCGTTCAAATGAAAAATAGCCTATTTTCAAAGCGATATAGCTCAAGTTTGTCACCTCGCATCTTCTTTTCGTTAAAACCATTAGAAAGAACAGATTTTTTCCTTTCAAAATAAGTTTTTTTATGGTGTTCTTTCGTTTAAGGATAAAAAAATTGAGCTCGAAATTCAGTCTCTCGTCACGAATTGCCATGCTTAAGAGCGGGTTATGTAATATTTTATTACACTGGAAGATTGAAATTTGAGATGCTTGAAGTACGTTTGATTGTCAACATGTTCAAGTATTTTTATGAATTTGAGTTCATTAACTTTTGCGTAGCACGCATGCAAAGTCGCCAGAATTATCGAAGAAATTTTGTTTTTGTCTTGGAGGATACGTGTAACACGAGAGAATGCCAGGCCGATGTCAACGAAGACACTTCCAGCAGATAGACGATTTTACGAGGGGTATGGTGATCAGACTGAGAAGGGGAGGTTGGTCCGTACGAGACCCACGTGATAACAGGCCAGATAACTCCCCTCCCCCCGCTTCGTTACGTCACCAGTCGTCGATCTATGAACTTGGCGCGAAACTTTGAAAGCAGTGCAGTTTACTAGTAACCAGCAGTGTTGCTTGCTCTGGTTGATATAGATGAAATAGGAAATATGTAACTTCGGATGCACATTTTTGAACACAATTCTGTTGGATTTATCTCTTCCTTTCCACGTACCGGAATGTAGAGGCAATTAAAAAATATATATGTAATATAAGTCTTAAGTTCTCTTGAGTGAGTGAGTCAGCGATTTCCGCTTCCGAACAACCTGCATGTGAAGAAAAAAGCTGGGCGCCTCATGGAATAATTTTAAAGTTCGGAGGTGAGTACTTTTCTCAGATACACAAATTTACATTTTATGCAGTTAAGATTACTTAAGTTTTCCTCCATTACACAAACAATGGTCAGTTTCCTTTCTGATATCTTTGTCTGTAATTTGTAATTTCAGTATACTGCTTTAATATTTGAAACGGTTAACTTGCAACTTTTTATTTCTTTATTTTTTCAACTTTGTACACGCATTTATTCGAAATGGATTTTCCAAGCTGACAATATACATATGTGAAAATGTTCTGCAAATATACTTGTTGCTATCAGAAGCAACGTAACTTGGTGTTGATATTCAGTTAATATGTAAACAAGTTTATTGAAACCTGTTTTTAACTGAACTAATCTTATATTTTCGGTTTCGATTAAATTGTTTCATACGCTAGCATGTGTTATTTTGATCAAAAAACATTCCTTGATGGACTTCCGTAGTTCTGAGATAGAAGATTAGATTTGAAAGCCGGAGGTCGTGGGTTCGATACTCAAACATTTCCCCCCAACTACACCCCTGCAATGTTATTCAAACAAGCTGGTTCTGCGCGTAAATTAAAAAATATATATATATGTTTTTTTTTTTCACTGTTGTCATTAAGTTTTATGATATTTATGCACACATTGTAGTTAAGTTAACGGTATTCATAATTTCTGGGCTAGCGAAAGATTAATTTTGAACAGTGGATACACAACGTGTTTTTGCCAAATGCTCTATGCTTGTTTGTTTATGCTTAAAAAGGGCAAAATGTCTTGAACTACATATTTTTTGAACTCCTTGGGTTTTCTGTTAATAAGCTTTCAGCAACTCTGAAACTGTAACATAAATTGAATTAAGGGGCTGTCTATAAAGTATGTTACAAACTTTTGAACAAATTCTCCCCCCCCCCCTCCTCCTTGTTATAAGGAACGCTGTTCAACATGAGCATATTGTTATAAACAACGCGTGATGTCACACTTCTTGTTATCCCCTCCCTTCCCCCTGTCACAAAACTGTCACATTGATTTCCTAAAAGAGCCTACTCAGCAAAATTTTGATCTAAATTTAACATATATGAGGTTTTAAGTATTAAAGAAAGTTGCTAAAATGGTCATTCTATGAATAGTTTTTTGAAAAAGTTACTTTGTCATCAATTAATGCTTTTTAAAATAATTTTTCAAAAGCCTAAAATGATGAACTATTAAAGCCCCCCCCCCCCCACACACAAGAATCATTAGCAGCAGAAAAAGCTGAAAATGGAAAAGTAGCCGAATTCCAAAAAAAAAGGCTGTTTAGACATTGAATACATTTTTTTGATGTACAACATACAGTATTCATGATGTTGTATTATTCATTCTTTAATTAACGTTTTTCAAGTTGAATTCCTGTGTAATTTTTCGAGAGTGATCACCGAAGAGGGGGGGACGGGTCGGAATCATAGTCTCATAGTAATGATAGCTTTTCAACGGCTCTAGTTATAAATAACTGTGCCCTTGAAATTTTAAGGAAGATGGAGATGTTTTGGGTTTTTTTTTTTTTTTTTGAAGTTTTCATAATTGAAGAGGGTAGGGCACCGTCTACTTTGGGGGGTGGCACCCAAGCATTCACGTCTTTTTAAAAGCATAAATTTGCTCAGCTAAGTTAACATTAATAATTTGGTATTATGTACTTTAATTTGACGTTATGTCTTTGAAACATATTGCAGGCATGTTTCCCGTTTACTTAAGTAAAAATGTTTATTTATTTTTTAAAATTTCATTTAATTCTTATTCAAATACAATAGTAATATTATTTTTTGTTTTGATGTAGTTGTAAAATGAAAGTTCATTTATTTATTTGAATACTTCTTAAGACTTAATGTTTCAATACAATATACGAGTAGTTAAAATGCGATTAGTTAAAAAACAATTTCTAATGAAAAATAAAACTGTGTTTATTTATCACTTTGTTTTAACATGATTGTAAAATAAAATCGTGTTTAGTTATTTGAATACTTTGTAAGACTTATAAATGTTTTCATGTAAAATACTATGAATTAAGCTCAGTGTATTTTTTAATGTATGATTATCGGTTCCTTTTTATGTTTTCAAATGAAAACATAGAACTTGTAATGCTACTAAATTAACAGAAGACAATAACAAATAAACCAAATAATTATATTTAACCAAAATATTAATCGAAATGCTCACTTCCTAATATCATTGTGGATCGACAAACGATGACGTCATTTGCTAGTTGGATGGCCTTCCTATCTCGAAGGCCTCGGTCCGTACGTCAAATCGCAGCTGATACCACATGGATGCGAGCACGGTACATCGGCTGTGCAGAAGAGGGTTGGAACAACGAAATGTGGTAAGATTGAGGGGTGCAAGGCAGCCAGAGTGGCGTCAGAACGCGTGGATCGACGCATCCACCGACAACCTGTAGCAGACCCACAAGTCACTTGTTTCTCGATCCTGCAGCAGGTGCAAGATACCCTGAATGTTCCTGAGTCAACCAGAACCATTTCCCGTCGTTTGGTCGCATGTGGTCTGCAACCACGGCGTCACTAAGAAGACTGCCATTGACCCCACAACATAGCCAGCAACGTTTAGTATGGTGCCGGACTAGAGCGACGTGGATGACAGAATGGCGAAATGTCGTGTTCTCAGATGAATCCCGCTTCTTTTTATAGAGTGATAGTCGGCACATACACGTGTGGCGTCGACGTGGAGACAGATCTAATCCGGCAGTAACTGTGGAACGTTTCACCGCACGACAACGTGGCCTAATGGTTTGAGGCACAATTGCGTACAATTCCATATTACCTCTAGTTCGAATTCAGGGCACTATGACGGCCCAACGATACTTGGATAATGTGCTGGAGCCGGTGGCAATCCCTTACCTTCAAGGGTTACCTAATGCAATTTTTCATCAGAATAACGCCCGACCACACAGTGCTCGCATCTGCCAACATGCTCTCCAAGGCACACAGATGCTTCCCTGGCCACCATATTCTCCTGACCTGTCACCAATCGAACATGTGTGGGATGTGATTGGACGCCGTTTGCAAACTCTGTCCCTGCCTCGTTCAGAAGACGAACTGTGGCAAATGGTTAAAAGGGAATGGAGAGCCTACCCTCTGGACATCATCGCACCTTTATTTACTCTATGCCGAGGCATGTTTTTTCGTGTATCGCTGTCCGCGGTGGTCCTACATCCTAATGAGCCGACGCCGTTCTCGCTCTGTATTCTGCCAATCATTTTGAAATTGAGATCATTTTTTATTCCTTACTGTCTCTGTCTTTTTTCCAAATTTCATCACTTTCTGATCACTCCTTCTTGGTGTTGCATTTTCAATGTCGAGCAGTGTACATGTGCTTAAGGGGCTATAACTGCAGAGCGTAAATATTGATTTTCTAACATATATTGGCATTCAAAGTGGCTGTCAATATCGTTCACATGAAAAATAGCCTATTTATAATGCGCTGTAGCTCAAGTTTGTCACCTTGCATCTTCTTTTCGGTATCACCATTAGAAAGAACATATTATTTCCTATAAAAATAGTTTTTCTTTCCGATGGTGTTCTTGCAGATAAATGTAAAAAAATGAGTTTCAAATACTGTTTGTCGATAGCGAGAAAATCTCGTACAATAAATAAAGAATGGTGAATGCTGTGGAAATTGACTATTAGGGATTTTGCGACTGTTATTAGTCAGAAATAGTTTTTTAATTCTCTGTTTAAAAGCTCTTCTTCAAATTAAATATGATAGAAACAGAAAAATATCCTGTTCTGGAAACAACCCTTCTGATACATCAGACAGAACAAGATAATTTTCTTCTATCATATTTCATTTGCAAAGTATCTTTTTAAAAGATAAATAAAAAAACAGTTTCTGACTTATAACAGTTGCAAAATCATTTTTAGTCGGTTTCCATTACATCCACAATTCTTTATTTTTTGTGGAACGAGAGTTTCTCGCTAACGACAAATAGTATTTCAAGTTCATTTTTATACGCTTATCTAAAAAACACCATCGTAAAAAAAAACTATTTTTATAGGAAAAAGTATGTTCTTCCTAATGGTACCAAAAAAAAAAAAAAGATGCAAGGTGACAAACTTGTGAGTTACAGCGCATTAAAAATAGGCCATTTTTCATGTGATGGATTTTGAGAGCCTCTTTGGATGCCAATATCTTTTAAAGAATCAATATTTACGCTCTACAACTATAACCCATTAAAAACATGTATATTGACAATGGAATTACCAAGTACGTATACTCGTACTTGGTAATTTTGTTTCATTTTTGTTCAGAATTTATGACGTTCTAAAATCCAGGAAAAAAGTTTCTCCGCTGCGTTTTTCTTGCGAATTTGCATGCGTGTTACACAAAAGTTAAAGAACTGAAATTCATAAAAATACTAGAATATATTGACAACAAAAAGTATTTTAAGTCCCTAAAATTTCAGGCTTCCACTGTAATAAAATATTCCAGTCTGCTCGTAAACATGGCAATTCATGACGAGAGATTGAATTTCGAGCTCAATTTTTTATCCTTAAACGAAAGAACAAAATATAAAAAAAAACTTATTTTGAAAGAAAAAAAAATCTGTCCTTTCTAGTGGTTTTAGAGGAAAAAAAAATGCGAGGTGACAAACTTCAGCTATAGCGCTTTGAAAATAAGCTATTTTTCACTTGAACGGTTTTGATAGCCACTTTGGATGACAATATCTTTTTGAAAATACATATTTAACCTCTGAAACTGTAGCCCATTAAAAACAATTATTTTTACAATAGAATCACGAAGTACGAGCTTTTGAATTATTTTTGTTCAGATTTTATATCCAGGAAAAATTTTCCATTTCGCGCTTTTTCACAAGTTTACGCGCATGCTACACAAAATCTAACAAACTCAAATTCACAAAAATACTTGAATATAATAACGGCCAATTGTACTTTAGGTACCTAAAATTTCAGGCTTTTAGCGTGATAAAATTTTCTGTAAACATAGTCTGAACTTGGCAATTTGACAGAAAAAGCTGATCGGCCATTTTGGATCACATTCTTCGGAGAGCCTAAATCCTCAGGATTTGGATCTAGGAAGCTGAAAATTTCCATAGGTTAGTTTCAAAGACATCTCTACACCTCTAAAAAGTTTCATCTAAATCGAGGATGGTCGAGTGGGGACGATTTGAAAAATTAGGTCAATTGACGTGGAATGACTTATATAGAAAAAAGTAAAAAGAAAAAAAAACGAGCTGATGTGTGCATCACATGACTTCCTTTTAGTCAAATTTAAAGACAATAGTGCCTCGGAGTGAGCAAAGAAACACTTTAAATATTTTTACCCCAAAGTTTGTTGCAAACCGAAGCAAAGAAAAGGTTTTATACAAATAAATTTTCGCAATATTAGCAGTTTTAATGTGATTCAATGGTTAACTCTCTAAATATGGCCAAATTGAAACGATTTAAAAAGAAACGGCAAATTCGTCGCCAAGTCGGCGGTAACACTTAGCGACCAAAAGCTTGGCGATATATTGCCAAGTGTTTGACAAATTATAGCACCGCTTGAGTTAACATTGAAATTAACAATGATTTTACCCCAAAAAGGTGTAAAAGACCCCTTATGGAACATATATGAAGAGAAGGTGCACAACTAGATGAAGATGCCATTTGGAGTCCATGTAACAAATTTGAACTGTCTAGGATATACCGTTCTTGAGTTATTCAAGATACATACGCACATACATACGTACATACAGACGTCACGAAAAAACCCGTTGTAATTAACTCAGGGATCGTCAAAATGGATTCTTCAGGTGTCTCTACGTTCTTGGGCATGTATCCACGTGTGGTCGAGTTGAAAAAAAAAATCAATATTCATTCGGGGGCGAGCAAAATGGAAATTAAGGCCGATTTTTGAGTGAAAATCTTTTCGCGAATACAATACTTCCTTTTTTGTAAAAGGAAGTAAAGACAATGAACAACTCAAATTTGTCCCTTCGGTTTTTTTCTTTCGTGCTGCTCAAACTTCAGCAATACGTGAGAGAATGCTCGACGATTTAAAAATAATACACTTTCAGACGAGGAGGCGGCACTTGGCAATATCGCGTGGGGCGGCAAAAGTACAATACACGGCCCTGATGAGTAGGAATGTTGTATGTTTCTAAGCGTGCGTGTCTGTGTATAGACCTGCGCATGTAGGCGTGAGTGAAGGGCGTGTGTGTGTAGGCGTGTGTATTTTATGGATGACCGCCAGGAGGAGTCGATTCTAGGGGACAGTGCTGCTGGTGGAGGCCCAGTATCAGAGGAGAGAGGAGCAACACCCGCAGGGGCCGGTGGACGGTAATGTTGTAGAGGCCCTGCTGGTCCAATCTGAAAAAGGAACCAGAACATCACGAACGGTCAAGTAAAAACAATAAGCAATCGTGATTACGCAAAAAAAAACATTGTGAACTAATCCCCCCTCCTTCCCTCCCATCTTTTTTCGACACTCACCGCAAACTAAAATATACTAATTTTTTCAACTCTAAAATCATTTTAAAAAAATTTCACCAAAAACTGAAACAAATTAGAAACAAGCAAGCAAGTGCAAATGTATAAATTAATTTTAAAATTCACTCCGATACTTTTCTTTAACAAATTCATCTCAAACAAATTGCTGAACAATAAGAAAAACGTTACACATTAACAAATCTCAATTGGTTGGGAAAACTACATCCTCCTCAGTTTTTCCTTAAAAAAAAGGAATGCATCGCTACATAACATCTAAGGACTGTGCTAACAATAGCAAAAGTTGTGACGACGCACGGCGGAGCTCAAGGTCAATTGATTTTGGTTGACACTTTCTTTCACTGTTCCGGTTGTTTCGACCAACCGCGCCATCTACTTAGCGAGCGGTTTTACCTAACAGTCTTAAATTTAATAATAAATTTCATAAGCAAGTAGTCACGCAAGTTGCATAGAATGAGCAGATATTTCGAGCAATTACGAAAATCTATTCGCATCAAGGTGAGTTTTATGAACTCCTTTTTCTTCCTTCATTTGTAATCAATGTAAAGAATAATTATGTTGAGTAGAATAAGAAAATGATATTTAACATTAGAAATATTTCCATGTGCAATCAAGCATTTCGGTATTCGAATTTATTCGTGCTCCCAACTGCGGGCTACTTAAATTTCTTGCAAAGACGTCACAATATTCAAAATTGTGATAACTTTAATTATATTTAAAAATTAACTAGCATCTCAGCTCAAAATATCAATTCAACCACAGGCGCATTCGGGATTTTTTCCTGGGAGGGGCTAGAATTTTTTTTAGGAACTCTGATATGTAAATTGAGGGGGGAAAATCAATGTTTTTGCAACTATTTGCGGATTTTTTTTTTTTTTTTTTAATTTCGTATCAGTAAAGTTTTGTTACACAGTTTTTATTTTAATTATATACTAACTATATAAAATTTCAGAGAAGAATAAAGTTGCGCTCTCCTGTTCTCAGTGCGTTCTCTCTCTGCTTATCGAACCACAAAATCAGTTTAAAATTTGTAAATCACGAAAGACATACACCAAATTAACTATGCTCAAATTAAGAGAACACATTGAATAAAGAAAGCTGCAAGAAATATTTCCTTTTTTAAGAAGGAGACTGACTCATCTGTCAGGCCCGGAATACCCAATAAGCCAACTTAGGCCCAGGCCTATGGACGCAAGCCGAAAAGGGCGCACATCACGGAGGAAAAAAAAATGTTGAAAAAAATAAAATAAGATAATAGAAATATAATAGAATAATTTGAAATAGATTGCAACCAGCCCGCTAGGCAGAAAAAAAAATGGAGGAAGAGGAGGGGGTATAATTCTTCAGTTTAGGTCCTTCTCCGGTATAAAGCAGACAATTTTCAATACCTTTGATTTGAACTATTATTTCGTCAAATTATACCTAGCTTTGCCCAGGGGCGGGACTGTGTCCTCCAAGGGGGCGATAACCTTGCCTCCCAAAGGGCGCACAGGTTCGAGGGCACAAAGAAAAAAAAGACACGAAATTGCCCGGGCTCGAGGGCGAAAAAGAAAAGAAAGAAAAACCCACAAAATCGCACAAGTTTGAGGGTGCAGAAAAAAAAAAAAAAACACAGTTTGCACTGACTCGCAGGCCTTTAGGCCAATTCGCCCTTGGCTAAAGTAAAAAACTTAAGAGGTAAGTCTCACACAGGAAAATAAAAAAAAAAAAACCCTGATCTAGAAAATGTTCAGTTATAAACCCCCCCCCCCCCCCGTTACTAAACCAATTTTTCTCTTGATGTTTCTAAATTATGTCAGCAAGTATGTGTTTTGACAGGGGTGCCCAAAGTTAAAACTTGGGAAGAAGATAGAATTATCAATTTACCGAATGAAACTTCAAATCTTACCGAATGACAAAATACGAGCATGCACGCGTACCAACATCTAACGAAAAGAGAAATTAAGCATCCTTACCATAAAAAAAATACTATAATGTTGTCTCCAAATTTTCCGAACTGTCAGACAATTCTTGTGAAATAAGGAAGGATTAGGGATGTCACGTGACCTCCCATGCGCCCCCCCCCCCATCGATGAGCCTCTGCCATTCATATTATCTTTGCTCAAAATATTCAACATAGACTGCTTCAATTCTCTGCTTGCATTGCATGCAAGTTCCTAATAAATATTTAATTATACCTAATTTTATGTATTTTTGTTTTTAATTATGTAGGTTATCGGGGTTTGCTTCCAACGTATTATCTTTTTTGAATATTTTTATTCCAAATTTCATCACGAAGATCACAACGAAGTTGATAGAAATACATGGGGTGCCCCGAAACATGTTTTAAATAGAGGAAAAATTAAAATAGGGAGATGGGACTGAAAGAAAGATTAAGAACATCGCAAGAAAGAGACCTCAAATTCTAAATCTTTCTAAGGTAAAAAAAAAATAAATAAATAAATAAAATAGTAGAAAACAAAAGTGTATCAAGAAACTCAAGAGTCATGATATTTAAGTTTAAACCAAAAGGGAACAATTACATAAGATATTACTGTTAAGTATCACCTCATCCCAAAAATCAAAAGTTTTTTTTTTTTTTTTACTTGGACCAAAAATGTTGATTTTTCAAATAGACATAAATTTAAAGTGGAAATTTGAAAATTTGACTATGAAAAAACTAAAACAGTTACATGTTTTTGGAACGTCAATTTCAAAAAGTTTCCGATTGAGACTCAACGAAACCCATCTTCCCATAACATCATCTTTAATTGCGCATTTAGAAGATAAATATCGAAAAATTTATGAAGAGGGTCCCAGCACTATTTTTCTCCCTGACATCATCGAAGGTGGCAAACAATTTCGTTTATCAACTCAACTTCTAAACATTTGTGCAGGAGCGTCCCCCGCCACCCCCCCCCCCTTTTCTAACATTTTGAAGATGATCTAAAATTACAAAAAAAATCCGGAGCAGGGTTCCCAAACCCCATCCCGTCATCCAGCAACAACAGATGCCTTTAAAGGTCTTGCAAAGGCATATTTAGAGTTTTCATTTCGAATTTTTTCTCCAGGGGAAAGATCTCTAACGCACCACCTTCACATCATAACAGATCGTCTAAAATTTCGTTTTTAGGACTTTAAGTTCGAAAATTTTCCTGGGGAGAACCATAATTTCAGCCCTCCTCCCACCTCATTGAAAATCATCTAAGATTTCGTTTTAAGGACTTCGAATCTGAGACTTTCTCCGGAGAGCACTCCCGGCTAAATCCCTTCTCCGACATTAATAAAATCGTCCAAAATTTTGTTGTTACGACTTCATTTTCGAAACATCAATGGAATAGAGTTACCGAATCCCATTCCTTCAATGTCATCAAAGATGGTTTCCAATTGCATATTTAAGTCTTCGATTTCGAAACCCTTCTGGGGAAGAAGGGCTACACCCCATCCATTTCCCGGCCGATGTCCTACAGTTTTTTGTCTTCAATTTCGAAACGTTTTTTCGCTCAAGTCATCAAATCGAACCCGCATCAAAAAAAAAAAAGAGTTTAAAGTTGCGCTTTATGACCTCAATTTCAAAACATTTCCTGGGGAGTTCTTCCTACTCCCACTATTCTCCAGCATCATTAGTAAAGATCGTCAAAATTTCGTCCTCAAGACTGTAATTTCTTGGGGGAGGGGGAAAGAATCTCCGAACTCATCCCTTTCTTTAACATCATCAAACATAACATAAGGACTTCAGTTTGAAAAACTTTCCAAGGCGAGTTCCGGATGCCAGTACTTCCCGCTAAATCGCCTTAGATGGTGAAAAATTACTTTTCTAAGACTTGAATTTCAAAAAATTTCTGGCGGAGCACCCCGAACCCCCCACTTTTGAACATCATCGATGGAAAACAGAGAAAGTAACCCATTCCTAATTTTGTCAAACAGGGGGAAGGGTGAAATCTTCGCTTGTCTCTTGCATCACCTCTGGGAATGACTGGGGGGGGAGGGGGATACGATTTCAATAGAGTTTGAACATGTGAGGTGAGGTGTAATCTCTAGGTTTGGCCTAGGGGGTACATAGAACCCTGTCCTCTGTGGAGACAAAAATCGATTGTTGGGAAACGAGTTTTTAGCTGCCGTATTTTAAGAAGAGTAATTTTCAAACACTTTGTGAATTTCCCAAAATTAAAGGCCAAAAGACGCAATTTCAGGCCTTCTCTTTGGTCTGGTCAAGGTGGTTATGGCCATTTCTGAATTTCATCTTATCTCTGGGTGGGGCTTAAGCCCTTTAGTCCCCTCCGTGGGTGCGCCACTGAATTCAACTTGGAAAGCACTATTACTAACAATTAGAATTTATTACAGCGAGTAAAAACTGGCCATTATTGTTGAAGACAAATCTTTTTCGTCAGTGTGTGATGTTTCTGTTATTGTTTTTCTATTAATGTTTTTAACTGTGGAATATTAGACACAATTTGCATCGATAATGAAATAATATTTTTTTCTAAATTAAAATTATTTTTAACATTCTATTTTAATTTCTACGTTCACTTTACAATATATTTACTGCAATGGATTGTCTGCAATTGATATCGCGCTTTGAAGGCAAGAAAGGATTCCTGAAATTGTGAGTTTATGAACAGGGGTTTGAGAAGGGCGTAGCAAGAAGTGTTGGCATCAAATGGTTAAAATAAGAACATTTTCGGAGTATGGTGTTCAGTTTTGGTCTCCTTATCTCAGGAAAGATATTTCTTTATTGGAAAGGGTTCAAAGGAGAGCTACTAGACAGTTTAAGGGACTTTCAGATTAAGATTATGATATCAGACTTAAAAGCCATAAAATATATAGCCTGGAGCATAGGAGAGTCAAAGGGGCAGTGGCGCAGCGAAGGGAGGGGGGGGGGGGGGTGAAAACATCCAGATGGTAATTTTCATCGAAAAAAACCCTCCAGAAAGTATTCTGGCAGTGCAGAGGGGACATAATTCAGTTGTTTAAAGGTATCAAAATGAAGTTTAAGGTTTAATTTTTGCATGGAAAGTAGAACGTTGAGTCACTGTTTTAAGCTATTCAAATACAAGGCTAACGTGGAAATTAGGAAAAATTACTACTTTGGTAGGGTCGTGAGCACTTGGAAAAGCTTACGAGAAGAGGCGGTAATGACCAAAAGGATGGATAACTTTAAGAGGGCCATTGATCTTTATTGGGGACTAAAAACTGACTAGGACCGGCCTAGCTAGGCCCAGAACCTGTTGCTGATCGCCACATTTGTATTTATATTTATTTTTTATAACAATATGCTTTCATAATATAGCGTGACATGCGACAAGGAAAGGAAGTAAGGTGAAGAGTCGCACTTTGTGTCAGGGGGGGGGGGGGGTTCAAATATGTTGAAGAAAAGCGTGTCATCTTTCATAGAAAGCCCCTTAATGTATTTAATTGAGGAGGGGGGGGGGGCACATATTCCGTACCCTTTACCATCTTTAGTACGTTATATAATTTATAGTTGTGCAAATATTGGTAAATTTCCAAAAATAAATTCTTTTCTTGTGACCCTAAGAAGGGGGTAGAGGATGTTACTTTGCTTGTTTCATCTTTGATTGCATGTCGAAACGCTTTATTAAATGTACAAGAGTATGAGATAACAGTTTCGCTTGTTTCTTTTCTTTCGGTTTATAACAAATAATAATAAAAAAAATCAGTTTAATACAAAATATTGCTTTTTCGCCATTGTAATAGAGTTTAAATTTTCACTACGATTGGTTCATTATGCATGTACATATGTAAATCGTTCATTTGAATTACGATATTAATTAAAGTTTGTTTATTGTGTAGAAGTGAGAAGTGTAGAATTGAACAAAAAAAAAGAAAGAAAGAAAGAAAGAAAGAAAAAAACTGAAAAAAACCTTTGAAAGCTTTCTTCAAACTACTTTTTTTCCTTCATTCAAACTTTTTGTAGGATTGTGCTTTTTCCTTTCTTATCTTTCTTTCTTTCTCCCCCCCCCCCCCCTTTTTTTATAATAATGGAAATGAAAAAAAGTTTAATTGAATGAATCATTGTTCCTTTTACTTAAAAAAAGTATGATAAGTTAAAAATAATGTACATGAAAGATCTTTATACTATTCCCCTCAATAATTATTTGTGTAAGTATTTTAATACCTAGTGCGAGCCATTACACGCTTTATTATTTTTTCTTTTACATAATTGTTAGTTTTTACAGTTTAAAGCATTAGATGAAATCTTATGTCTCATTGCTTAAAACCGGGGAAATCCTTGTCTCTTCAAAATAACTTAATGTTTTATTTATCGAATTTCTCAAAAATTTCTATCGCTCTGGCCTTGTACAGATTTAATTATGTGTGTCCCACAAGATCCTGAAGGGAAATCGGCTAGTTCAATCTTTATTGATTGAATCTGCGTTGAACTTTAGTTCTAAGTCCCGCTAGCTTTATCTGTACCGAATATCTTCGTCCATCCGGACAACTCGAATCAAAGGCGAACCGTAAATTCCAAAATACGAACAATCCGTGTAATAAACAAAACAAATCCTTAAATTAGCTGACGTACCGTTTACTACGATGAAAACCAGGTTCCGTAACAAAATTGCACAGAATTGTTTACAAGACTTTATAAAGTATCTAAAATGTCGAATGAAGTTAACTTCCAACCTCCTTCTTGGTTACAGGTATTTCCCTGCTTCAAGCGATGCGCTTAGAAATTTTAAATGAAAAACTTTAATGAATTCTGTAAATACTATTTCTCTGGCAGTGTAGTGTCAATGCAGAGAAAACAACATATCTTTGTTGACATTGGCCATAGAAATACAAACTGACGAACTCACTTTGATAATCAAAAGCTAGCGTATCTGCATGTTTCCGGTTGAGGTTCTTAATATTGTAAACGGCAACAAGTTTAACAATTTCAGAAGTTACAACCCTTTTAGAACAGCCCGGGCAACGCCTGACTAATTTACCCGTGTCAGAATCTTGATTCCACTTTACCCCACTAATTATTGCTTTTATTTATAGCAAATATATAACCGTAGTTTATGTACTACGCTATATTTTTTGCAATGTAACAGTGGTATTTTTCCACAATGTCATAAAGTGAACATGAAATTAATTCTTACAGAAAAATGCTTCAGTCGTAAATTTCCTTTAAAAAAAAATATCTTGAACAATGGTGCATTTTATTTATTTTTGCGACAAGAAAATGTACGTTTCTGTAGTTGTGACAAACCTAACCTGTCAACATTATAAAGGCCACGCAGATCCTAATCATTGCGTTACGACACTGCCAGATTAGATTTGCCTCAACTATAGATAATGTCTTGCGACTTTTGAAACTTTTTCAATTTCACGAGAATAAAAATCCACTTTTGATCATAAATTTTTACATTGTAATTTTATTAGGGGAGAAGGTCGATCAATCTAGAAGCTATGTAATCAAAAAAAAAAAAAAAACATTCCCAAAATAGAGATAATCTATTCGTAAACGTAGTAACCACGAGCACATCGATTTGACGCGTGGGCAAAGTGTAAACCGATCTGCTATGCTTACAAAATCTTTTTGGCTGAAACCTTTCGCATCTTAGCTAGCGCAGCATGCATTTTTTATCTTATCAATCTGTCCTTATTTTCAATTCAAACCAGGATAAAAAGAATGAGAAGAAATCGAAAGGGATGTTGAATCCAGGATATGATAAGGAACTTGGATGAATAAATGCCATGACTATAGAGATGTAAAATTTCCGGAAATTTTGAAGTGGTGGAAAAAAACTGGTTTTTACCGTTTTTTTTTCGGTAAAATTTGGAAAAAAATGGAAATCTTTTCTTTATGAATAAAATTAGGGTTTCTTAATAGCTCTGTGTTTCTTGGAACATATAAAGGGTTAAGCATTAAAAAATATATGCTATCCACACAATTTCTTTTTCTGCTTGACAGAAATGCACACAAAGGTAATATTAATTAGAAAAAGAACCTTTTTGTTTTATAACAGAGATCTTTCATGGTCAAACACCAGAAATAAGTCCAATCGTCATTCAACCATTAATATTGGGTAATGTGTGTCTAATCATAAAAATTACATTTTATATTTTAGATTGCCTTTGAAACTTGAAATATTAATTGAAATTTTCGACTTTCAAACATGATTTTTTTTTTTTTTTTTGAAAGAAAAATAATGCAATGTTACTGTCTGAAAATAAAAGCTATTCAGTTTTGATTTTTTTCCAACCCAGTCTAAGTCCAAATCAAAACTAAATTGGTTTTTCTTAAGCTGAACCAAAACTTAAACTGGAGTTTCAGTTTATTCATATGGCCGTGCTAGTAGTAAAAGTAGTCATACCAGCACTTTTGAACAAACCTGAGTTATGAGAACCAAGTTGTTCACTGTTTCGTATTTTACATAATAAATAAAATGTTTTAGGGTCATTTGATCAAAAACTTAAAAAAAGAAATATATGGAAGAACCAAACTTTAAAACACAATATCTTAGCTTGAGCCCTACTTCAAATTCCACTTTTTTTGCTTGGTACGGCAGTATACAGGGTGCGGCAAAAAAAAAAAAAAAAAAAAAACCATCGGACGAAAATTGCATTATCGAATGAAAGTAAAGTAATTTCATTTTAATAAGTGCTTAATTTATTTTTGTCTCTCACTTGATTAGAAAATAATTTAAAATATATTTCCTAGTTTATGTATTGTTTTTCGGTTTTCTTACAATTTTCTATACATATCTTCTATACATAAAATGTGTGTGTGTGTGTGTGTGTGTGTGTGTGGCGCGCTTCCCGGGAAAACGGTAAGGCCTAGAAGGATGAAATTTGGTATATAGGTGCAGTTTTTGCCGAAGATGTGCACCTCGGGCTTCGATTTTTGATATTTTAATTAGAAAAAAAGTTATTTAATGTTTTATGTCTTTTTTTTTGCACTTTTTAGTACTTTTTACCTCACAGACCCCAAACCAATCGTACCACACATATATTTTTTGTACTGTAGTGTAGGAAATTTAATTTTAAATATGATGAATGAAAAAAAATTGATGATTGAGCAATTTTTTTATTTATTTTATTTATTTATTTATTTATTTTTTGAATTTTTGAAAAAACCTTTACTTTGCATTTTTTCCTGGGTTTTATTTTTTTCTAATATCATGCTGCGAGAAGTATCTAAGCCTCATTTCTGAAATTTAAGTTGATAATAGTAAAAACATTTCGCCCTCTTCAGAAAAATAAAAGTTCTTAAAAATACGCAATAGTTTTTTTTAAACAATTTTTTTAATGCTGAACACTTCATGTCTTAATCACGCATCGGTCGAAAAAAGCTTTCTTCAATCTTTTATGCCTGTGACGTCACTACTTGGATTTCGATTTGATATTTGCGATGGAATCTTAATCGCAAGCAATGTTAATCTTTTTTTTTTTTTGCTAGCTTACTTCTACATTTTATGGCGTGATGACTACGTGTTTTTCCGGCCGCGCTTGCTTTCTTTCTTTGCTCTTTTTTTTTCTTTCCTTTTTTTGTTTTATTTAGGGATTGCATTTATTTCTTTTTCCATCCCCCCCCCCCAAGTAGGACCTTTTGCTGTATCTATATCACGTTACATTTCGTAGTTGTGCGCATTTAATTCAATAAAAACAGCGAGATTTTTTTTTATCTTTGTCAAACGCTACTTTTTGCACACTATGGGGAATTTGAGCTTTTTTTTTTTTTTTTTTTTTTTGCTCTACTTAAATAAAAAAAAAGTGGTTTTTTGAGTGATCTTTGTTTTTATTAGGAAATGGACAGGGAGGTTAAAATAAATAGAGACGGATAAGAAAATTTAGAGATAGATCGTAAATGTAGATAGCCGCCGAAGGCGGCAATCTTGGCTTAAAAATGTGAATGGAACAAAAAAAAAAAAAAAAAAGATAGAGATAGATTGATTAATACTGCTGCCAAATTTATTTAAGCAGCCACCGAAGACGGCAAACTTGAAGTAAAAAGGTAAATGACAAGTTAGCCAAACAGCCGCCGTAGGTGGCTGCTTGCACAGAAAGGTGAATGGCATAAGAAGGCGAACAAGCTGGTCGCCGCAGGCGGCTAGTAATAAAATAAGATGTTTGTATGTGTGTGTGTGTGTGGCGCGCATCCCGGGAAAACGGTAAGGCCTAGAAAGATGAAATTTGGTATACAGGTGTAGTTTTTTGCGTAAGTTGTGCACCTCGGGCTTCGATTTTTGATATTTTAATTAGAAAAAAAGTTATATAATGTTTTATGTGTTTTTTTTGCTCTTTTTAGTACTTTTTACCTCACAGACCCCAAACCAATCGCACCACACAAATGTTTTTTGTACTATAGTGTAGGATATTTAATTTTAAATATGATGAATGAAAAAAAAAATTGATGATTGAGCAATTTTTTTATTTATTTTATTTATTTATTTATTTTATTTTTTTTTTTTTTGAATTTTTGAAAAAACCTTTACTTTGCATTTTTTCCTGGGTTTTATTTTTTTCTAATATCATGCTGCGAGAAGTATCTAAGCCTCATTTCTGAAATTTAAGTTGATAATAGTAAAAACATTTCGCCCTCTTCAGAAAAATAAAAGTTCTTAAAAATACGCAATAGTTTTTTTAACAATTTTTTTAATGCTGAACACTTCATGTCTTAATCACGCATCGGTCGAAAAAAGCTTTCTTCAATCTTTTATGCCTGTGACGTCACTACTTGGATTTCGATTTGATATTTGCGATGGAATCTTAATCGCAAGCAATGTTAATCTTTTTTTTTTTTTTGCTAGCCTACTTCTACATTTTATGGCGTGATGACTACGTGTTTTTCCGGCCGCGCTTGCTTTCTTTCTTTGCTCTTTTTTTTTCTTTCCTTTTTTTGTTTTATTTAGGGATTGCATTTATTTCTTTTTCCATTCCTCCCCCCCCCCCAAGTAGGACCTTTTGCTGTATCTATATCACGTTACATTTCGTAGTTGTGCGCATTTAATTCAATAAAAACAGCGAGATTTTTTTTATCTTTGTCAAACGCTACTTTTTGCACACTACGGGGAATTTGAGCTTTTTTTTTTTTTTTTGCTCTACTTAAATAAAAAAAGTGGTTTTTTGAGTGATCTTTGTTTTTATTAGGAAATGGACAGGGAGGTTAAAATAAATAGAGACGGATAAGAAAATTTAGAGATAGATCGTAAATGTAGATAGCCGCCGAAGGCGGCAATCTTGGCTTAAAAATGTGAATGGAACAAAAAAAAAAAAAAAAGATAGAGATAGATTGATTAATACTGCTGCCAAATTTATTTAAGCAGCCACCGAAGGCGGCAAACTTGAAGTAAAAAGGTAAATGACAAGTTAGCCAAACAGCCGCCGTAGGTGGCTGCTTGCACAGAAAGGTGAATGGCGTAAGAAGGCGAACAAGCTGGTCGCCGCAGGCGGCTAGTAATACAATAAGATGTTTGTGTGTGGTTGTGTGTGTGTGGCGCGCATCCCGGGAAAACGGTAAGGCCTAGAAAGATGAAATTTGGTATACAGGTGTAGTTTTTGCTTAAGTTGTGCACCTCGGGCTTCGATTTTTGATATTTTAATTAGAAAAAAAGTTATATAATGTTTTATGTGTTTTTTGCTCTTTTTAGTACTTTTTACCTCACAGACCCCAAACCAATCGCACCACACAAATGTTTTTTGTACTATAGTGTAGGATATTTAATTTTAAATATGATGAATGAAAAAATTTTGAAGATAGAGCAATTTTTGTATTTTTTATAAATTTTTGAAAAAAACTTTATTTTGCATTTTTTTCTGGGTTTGATTTTTTTCGAAACCCATCCTGCAAAAAGTATTGAACCCTCAATTCTAAAAGTTTAGTTGGTAATAGTAAAAACATTCTGCCCCTTCAGAGGAAAAAAGTTTTTAAAAATACGCAATAGTTTTTTTTTTTTTTACAATTTTTTCAATGGCAGAACACAACGCGAGGTATATTCCGTAAATTACCGCGTTCGCTTGCCGGATGAGTTCCGAACTTACCTCATCACATGATCCAACTGAAATCGTTTGCCTTCTCTTTACCTTTTTTTTTTAGTTTTTTATCTTTTTGCAAGCGCTAATTTTTGAACACTACGGGGAACATAGAGCCGCCTTTTTTTTTTTTTTTTTTTTTTTTTTTTTTTTTTTTTTGCGGGCTGTTTTTATTAAATAAATAAAGCCTGAGATCTTTTGCATGATCTTTGTTTTTGTTACGGATTGGCAGTTAGGTTAAGTAGATACAGAGATAGATAGAGGTTGAGTGGACAAAAAATTTTTTGCTTTTGAATTAATACTTATTTCAAAAAAAAAAAAAAAATTGTACTGTCAGGAGGTAGATATGCCTAAATCGTATAGCTTGATAAATAGACAAATATGAAGGTCGATATAGTAGATGGACAGCAAGAAAGAGGCATGCCCATCATTTAAGGAATTTCAACGGGGTGTCAGTGCCCCCCCCCCACACACACCATGATTTTGAAAGAACAATGTTTTCACATAAAAGTGGAAGTGCTTTTTGTTATTTTTCTACAAAATTTGCATGAAGAGTACGTCATTTGTGTCTCCCCTCCTCCTCCTTTAAAATATTCCAAACGACGGAACTAAAGATAGATATAGAAAATATTTTATTCAAACTACGAATGATATAGATAGCCATAGATTGATTGATACCGCCACAAAATTTGTTTATGCAGCCGCCGAAGGCGGCAACATCGGCGTAAAAAGGCGAATGATAATATTGATATATAGAGAAACGTATTGATTAATACCGTCGCTAAATTGTCTAAGCAGCCGCCGAAGGCGGCAACCCTGGCGCAAAAAGGCGAATGGCGTAAAAAGGCGGACCAGCTGGTCGCCGCAGGCGGCTAGTTTTAAATAAAATACCTGCTATTTTAAGTTGTTTAACCAAGTATAACGGCAGTTCGTTTGCTTGCTCTGCCCCGGCAAACAGTATTTGAAACGGTATGACGTTTCGAGTGGCTTGGAAATGATAGTCGATGTCCGGAAAGTTGACAAAATGAACAATGAACATTTGAGTTAATCGTCAGGTCATCCAAAAGTGAGTTCAATGAAATCCTTGGGTTTCCACGAGAGCAGTCGTTCGTAAGATGGGAATTTGTGACCGATAACTGCGTCTAAGGGCAAAAGCAGCTCAAACAGAAGTTTTACTAGTTCCAAAAATTTCAGGCATTTGTATGACTACAAAGATGACAAAAACGTTTGAGACGGGCCGCAAAGCCACGCTGAAAGAGACAGTATTCAACCAGCTCATATTCCCCAGAACAATCAGAATTGGTTTGTAGCCAAGCACCTTAAAAAATGCTAAATATCGCCAAAATCCGAAGTCAGGCGTGGTCTGTGATGGAATCAGCACAAGCGAAAAAAATCTCTAGTTTTTTTTTGTGGATGAGGGCCGTAAAATGAATCAGAAAATGAACCAGAAGGACATTTTAGAAGTTATTGTACTTTTGTGGGAATAAGAGCACTTCAGCAATGTAAACTAGACATTTTCTTTGATCCACACCGATTCATATGGGCAAAAAGACAAGAGTGATGCAAAGCGCTTTTTTTTTTTTGACATGATATTATCTTTTGAGTGAACGCTCTACTCGCTAGACCAGGGGCGTAGCTAAGGGGGGGGGGTTTGGGGACAACCCCCCCCCCCCCGAAAAGTTAGTCTCCAAAAAAAAAAAGAGAAAGAAGAGAGAAGTGAAAGAAAAAAAAAAGAAGAAAAGGAAAAAATTCCAAGCGATTATATATATATATATATATATATATATATATATATATATATATATATATATATATATATATATTATATATATATATATATATAATATATATATAATATATATATATATATATATATATATATATATATATATATATATATATATATATATATATATATATATAAAAGAAGTAACCCCCCCCGAAAGTCGGGTCTAGCTACGCCACTGCGCTAGACCTCAATCCCATTTATTATAATGTATGGCCTATTTAGGAGTCGAAGGTCTACCCTAAACTACACGTAAGTTTGAACTCTCTAAAACAATTGCTTTATAGGGAATAGGATTGATTAAAGGACTTGTGGCCCTTGAATGAAAAATTCGATAAGCAGTTGCATCTCTATATTACTGCAAAAGGCTGCTGGTTTGAAACAAAGTAAATTTATTGATTGCTAAAGGTCCACTCATATTATTATTTTTTGTGTTTTGTTAATTTATTCATTTTTTATAAAGTTTCACGGAAAATTGCTTGTCTGGGTTTTTTTTTTGCCGCACCCTGTACATTTGATTCGCACAATCAGCAGAAGCATAGTTTTGTGGTTGATGTTATGCTTGTTTGTTTCATGAAGAAGGAAACTAAGTTCTTCAGTAAGGTTATTGGTTTAAGCTTTTTTGCAAAAAGTATTATTAAATGTTTTTTGATCTATATTTGAAAATTACATTATCATACAAAAACTTCTATTAAGGTTAGACAGTATTTTAACATAAAAGTGGGGGGGGGGGGGATTGCATCAGAATTTAAGTGGGAAGCATTTCTTATCACTTTTTGCTTATAATTTCAATTAAAACCCTGAAAAGTTGAAAAAATTTCCGAAGTGGAAGATTTCTCCTTCGAAAAAAAACGGTTTTTTTCCGTTTTTTTTCGGAAATTTTCCGTTTTTTTCCGACTGTTTTCATCTCTAGCCATGACTCATTCTTTCTCTTTCCAATAGTCGGACTCGTTTGTGATTATCCCTTATTTAACAAGAACTCGGATTTAACGAGAAAATTAGAATTACTTGGTGAGTTCAATGTAAAGTCGATGGGAGCGTAGCTCGCTTGAAACTAACAAACCCCGCTTTAAGCGAGCAGTACTTTGTGCTTCCTTGATGGACGAAACTCAGTGTATAGTTTCTTAGAAAAATTCTTGTATCATTTCGAAGCCAAGCGAAAGGTAGTGATGAGTCATAAATCCTGAGAACAAGCGCTGATGTCCTTTTTCTTTAATTTATGCAGCAGACAAGTACTGTCCGATATTTTAACGCGAAACCTTACTCGAATTTGCGCATGCGTCAGGTCTCTTCTGATTTTATCAAAACAAGGGTGATAGCAAGAAGGAAGTAACAAGCGAGCGAAAACTGACTGCATCGGGAAGTGCGCTTCCTTAAACCATTACACCTTTTTCAGTTGGAACTGTTCGCAGCTGCTAGTCACAGAGTTCGAGAACAGACAGTATTTAAGAAATATTTTTGGACAAATATGTTATTACTTCCGAGATGTGCTTAAAATATAAACCTTAATTTCCTCATCAAAATTCTCTTTCTACAATATGCTTCGTCTCTCTTTCTGAGAAATTCCTCTGATGATGAGTTTAACTAGATTCTCTTCTGAGACCCTATTTAGTGGTGTATATATCGTTTTCATATTTTAGTCAGCTCTAATTCAAGCTGAAGCACATGTAAAAACAATAAAAGGGGTTGTGCATAAATGATGTCTCGTTTGTTTTCAACACGTCTGATCCCCCTCCCCTTTGTCATAATTTGTCACACTCCACCACTCCCTCCTCTCCTCTTGTCACACATGTCACGTATATAAATATATTGTTCAAAAATGCTTTTATTTTGCTACACCCTCCCTTCCCTTGTCACAAGCTCAATATCATGACCCCCCCCCCCCCCCGCTCCCATCTCCCCTCATCTAGTCCTGACTCAACACCTCATCGCCAGGGTTACATCTTTTATGGACGACCTCTATTCAATTTTTAAATTTTGTAATTTGTTCATATCAACGATAGTTGGAGTTTGGAGCTGGAAAAATAATTTTTTTTTACAACGATTCACAGGCTTAAATTAGAAGCATCTCAAAATTAGTTTTGTTAACATTGATATTAAAACTCTAATGGCGTTTTAATGTTTATTTATATTTTTACACTATTCAAGTTTTATTTCAGCGTGTAACATATCCCTGTTACTTTGAAAAAATATTCTACACTTTGCAGAAAACTTAACATTCATTCGCCATGGATGTTAATTCGAAGTTAGAAAGGTTCGAAGATACTGATCTGGACGAAAAATCTCTAATATCAGTGAAGTTTGAAATAAACGAAAATGAGGAAGAAGTTACAACAAAATTAAATTTGTTGAAGAAGTTACTTTCTGGTAAGTACTTTTATGAACATTAAACTATATTCTTTGTAAAAATCGAGACTTTTTTTTAAAGATAAAGATACTTTTACTTGTTACAAAATTTTAAGAACATGAATAAATAAGTAAATGCATAAAACAGGTCATTAAAAAGAACTTTAATACTTTCATAACTTTTCTGGAAACTGCAGTAAATATTGTTTTTAAACAAGGGTTAAAAGGCCTCTGCTAGAAGGAAATTTATTCAGAAAGCGGAATTTTATATTAAATTTCAATTATCGCATTAAAACTCATTTTCGGGACACAAATGCATATCTTTTTACGAATAAACCTATTAAGTATCAACATACGTTGAAACGACATCGCTTTTAATACAGGATGCATCATCATTTCCAAAACAAACTCTACTTTGCTATTTATTAATTTGTAAGCATCACCTACTTGTGATTGTGATTTAACTGTCAAACGATACGTAGTTGCTAGTTCGGAGAGGGGGTGGGAAATAATAAATTTGAGAATGCAAAATGCTCTTTGTTAGTCAGGGCCTGATTAAGATATTGGGGGACCATTAGCCAAACATTTTTCATGGCCCTCTGTTGTCAAATTTTATAAACTCTGTTGTTAAGTCTTATGAAAGCAAACATTCACATATAACCAGGAGTGACTACTTCAGGAATGCGGCGGTGCTCGACCGTTTGATTAACATATATATTTATTGGAGCTCAAAGAACCTCAGACGTTAAGTAAGCAGAAGAGAAGAGAATGAAATAAGGTAGAGAATCTTTTTTTTTTCTTTTTTTGAGCAATCACGATTGCTCATTGTTCTTACTTGACTGTTTTGAATTTCTATGATTTTATTTTCCCCGCCTCCCTCTGCAGCACCACTGTCGGCCGGCCGCCTCACGATGCTGCTGCTCTAGCAAAAACCGTCTCCAGGTTGCGTCACTTACTTGCCTACACTTACACATACATACACAACTACACACATACACCTACACATACATACACCTACACACACCTACACATACACACAACTACCCACATACACAAACACATACGCCTACATACACACACACACACTCATGATTGCGAAAAACATAATTTGAATTCAAGATGTCACAGTTCAAATTATTATTTTTTTAAATTAAATTTTCTGTCTCTTTCTAAATTGGTAAAATAAAACTTAATTTTAGTCATTTAGAAGCCTCTAAACTCCGAGAGCCGCAGGTAATGGACAATGAGGTCTTTTCCGAAATTTTAAAAGTATCTTTTCCGAAAGAGCATGCTTAAAAACACAGGATCTGACTATGTTTTATTTTGACTAAGTTTAATATTTAAAAATATCATTTTAATCGGTGCGCTTTCATTGTTTACGCTTTTGCCGATGACATCACAAGTGATGAAATGCCATTCACAGTGCATAATTTATGTATTTCTATCCCGGCTAAATTATAACATAACTTCACCAATATCTAGTACGCCAATTGGATAGTTTTTTCTTGCTATATTTTTACTTGAATATAAAACAAACAATGTTTTTTTTAGATTGAGATTTTGAGGATTTTTGATGACTGACAAATAAAAGCAATTACGAAAAGTTATCACTTCGCAATATTCAAAAATTATACATTTTATCTCTTTGTTCAAATTTTAACCAATAAATGCTACAATTTAGTTGAAGTACGACAAACTTTTCGATGCCTACGGTTCTTCTTAAATGCTAATTCTATAAGAGATAGGCTTTTGTCTAAATTTGTGTTGTCCTCATTCACATTCTACCCACTGTTCAAGGAATACAAAGACCGAAAGTTTTAAAAAGGTTTCCAGAAGGTTTGCCACTATGCTACTTTTAGGAGTATTCTCTTAAATAATAAAAAAAAAAAGTTAACCAATAGGATTCGAATTCGCTGTCTGCTTGGCATCAGTTTGCTTTTGTCCAAGCCAAGCACGTGACTGAGGTCGTCAAAGGACGCGATTCTTTGTTTACATCTAGTCTATCTTTCCCGTAAATGTAGTTTAGGAAAACTTTTCTGTTCCTGAAATGGAGGTCTAATTTAAATCTTTTGAAATGCACTTAGTTGATATGTAACAATGTTTAAATTTGCACTCTCAGAAATGGACTTTCATATTCGACGAAATTTTCTTCGTTTCTGACGAAATCGCTTTCAGCGATATGCTCCGAGCGAACATTTCGTCAAATTGAGGAAACTGCTTTCGTCTCTGGTTTGAAGATGCGAATTTCGTCAAATGTAACGAAATATTTCTACATTCTAGTTTCGTCAAATCGACAATCATTTTCGTAGTTTTGAGAGTATTAGTTTCGTCAAATTAATTTCGTCATATTTGAGCATGTTAACTTCGTAATTTTTTGAGTTTATTTCTTTTATTTTTATTTTTTCTTTTTGAGCTGATTAGTTTTCTTTCTTTCTTTCTTTTTTTTTTTTTTTTGACGATACTGACGAACCTCGTTAATTCGAACACGCTTAAAAAGAATTACTTCTAAAACGAACTTTTTTGTATTCTCTGTCCCATTGTTTTTCGGATAAGATGAATTCTCTTAAGAGTAATCGATTTTAATGATCCATTCAAGTTCGTTTTAACGAGGTTCGACTGTATCTTATAAGATTTAGTCAAATCTTTACTTCAGAATCTTACCACCATAATTTCCCACTTTGATGCGCATAGTCACACTCACAGGCCCGTCATTTACGGGGGGGGGGGGTATTTATGGGGGTTGACATTTCTCCCCCCCCCCTTGATTTTTGAACTTTTATTCTTTACGTACGAAAGGCCGTGGTTTTAGTTGGTTCTCTATAAAAATTTTGAAGAGTGTACACCTTTTTCCACAATTGGAAAAATAATCGAAATGACTGGCCTGCACTCCCTCCCCCCCCCAAAGCAAAAGGCAAGTATTTGTTGAAAAAAGAGACGCATAAAAAATGTTAAAAAAATGTTTAATAATGTAAAAATACATGCAGACAATTTCTTTAAAATGTAAAAATAATTATTGCAAATTCAAGTTAAAGAACAATGTGAAATGATATCTGGGAATTAGGGCTTTACGATGCATCGATGCATCGTAAAATACCGATGTACAGTACACCCTACATCATTACACCGGTTTAGAATAAAAACCTCTAAACCGATAGATCGGTGTGCTCCGCAAGTTTGCTTACATCCAAGCTTTTTTTTTTATCCAAGCAAAAAAAAAAGGAAACCCGCATGTTAGTCCGGTCCCATAACCTCCCCATGGTATCTAACTAAAACCCCATAAGGGGGATTTTCCTGCAAAAAATCTATTTTTTGCCGGATCTTTTCCATATTTGGCACAGAGGTTCATTCTTGACGCTCAGGAATATTCATTGAGCAGTTTCCTTCCCGCTATGGGGGGGGGGGGGGACAACCCTCATAGGGGGATCTCTTTATAAAAGCCAAGTTTTTGTCTGATTTTTCCAAATTTGGCACAGAGGTCCTTTGGTGCTCAGGAATGCACACACAATGGTTTTAGTCCCTCCATGGGGGGGGGGGCAACGCCCATGGAGTTTGTCCTTACAAAAACCAAGTTCTGTCGGATTTCTTCTAAATTTGGCACAGAGGTGATTTGATGCTCGGGAATTCAAAAAGTAGTTATCGTCCCTCTATGGTGGTGGGGGGGACCCCATTGGGGGTGCTTCTTATAAAAACCACGTTTTTGTCGAATCTTTTCCAAATTTTACACAGAAGTCTTTTAATGCTTGGGAATTCAAGCAGGATAATTTTCGTTCTTCTATGGGAGGGGGGGGCAACCCCTCATTGGGGTTATTCTTATAAAAACCAATTTCTGTCGGATTTCTTCTAAATTTGGCACAGAGGTCGTTTGATGCTCGGGAATTCAAGCAGATTAGTTTTCCTTCCTCTATGGGGGGGGGGGCAACCCCATTGGGGGTTCTCCTTATAAAAAGCAAGCTTTTGTGGTATCTTTTCTGAATTTGGCACAGAACTTCTTTGATGCTCAGGAATTCTCATTGGGGAGTTTGGGGGTTTTTTTTTTTTTTTTCAAAAACCAGTTTTTATAAGATCTTTTAACAATTTGGCACAGAATTCCTTTGATGCTCGAGAGTTCCCCCATTTTAGTCCCGCTATGCATGGGGAATCCCCCGCGTGGTTTTTTGTCGGATCTATTCCAAGTTTGGTACATTTGTCCTTTGATGTTTGTGAATTCCCATAGGGTAGTTTTCGTGCCAAATTTGGGAAAAGTCTGAAAAAAGCTTCGATTTTTGCAAGGAAAACTTCCCTAATCGGGGGTTTGCCACCTATAGCGGGAAGAATAATTCAAACTGCTTCAACTACTCGCGATGTAAGTTTGGCGATGCATCACGATGTAAAAATTCCTACATCGTCCAGTCCTACTGGTAATATAGAAGTGCTACTTCCTCAGCAGACATTGGATTCTGGAAGAATAAGACATAGGTTACTTTTATGCAAAGTTACATCAATATTTGCTCAAGAGAAAATTGCTGGGGATTTACTTCTTCATTGCATCGCATAAAAAATTCCAGAAAAAAAAAGATTTTTTTAAAACTAATACCATTAATTTTAAAGAAATAGTGCAATAAAATGTACAGCTTTAAGTTTGTATATCTTTGTTCGAAAATTAGATACAGAAAATGAAATTAGATAATCTTGAAAAAAAGCTTACCTTTTTCTTTTTCCAATCGATTATTTGTCTTATTAATTTTTCTTCTATATAGAATGCTTGTTTGGCAAAATTTATGTTTAATACAGGAAGTGTATTATTGCATGCAGTACATACTTTATACTTTGAAGTACTTTGGTACATACTTCATATTTACCTGTCTGGAACTTCAAGGGAAATTAGGTACCTTTATATAACATAATTGATTAGAACTTTACTGATTTACTAAGGTAGCTCCATAAGCATTAATGCAACCATGGCCAACGCTAAGACAGAATTGCAAGTAAGAGATTCAAAGGTATGTAATGAAAATAGTGACTAGCGTATCGAAAAAAGTTTACTAGTTTTTATCATATACTTTTTATTTTCCTTTCAATTTTTCAATTGAAATTTTACATAGACATTTTACTTTGTCTGCAGCAAAAACCATTACTCTAACTTAAATTTGGACTTACTAGTAGTTGATCTATGAAATGCTTCTGAAGAGAATTCCCTTTATTTTGCTGATAATTCCTTGAGGCAGCAAATATGGCAATAAAATTAATGCTGTATTTATTTCAGCTGTAGAAACTATGTATAATGGAAAAATTCATAATTATCACAAATCAGGTAACACAAATTAACATAGAATTTAGCGTACTAAATGTGAAAATAAACAACAAAGAACGCTTTATAATTGTTATTATTTTCAAACATGCTGCTAACTTACCTTTTTTTTTTCAATCAAGGTTACCTTCAATAATTTATTTTAAATTTGGGAAAAATTGAAAAAATATTGAAAATATTTAGCTGCAAAGCACAAAGATATAGTTCTTTATAGAAATTAATATTTTCTTTGTAACTTAAAATGTTTTGTTTTAAATTAATACTTACTTTACTTCATGTTTTATTTTGCAAGTAAAACCATTCAAAAGAAAAAAAGAAAGAAACAGACTCAACAAATAGTGAAGTATTGATACAACATAAACAAGAGACAGCTGCAGAAGGGGATGACATTACATAAACAACATGGGGTGCGACTTTAATAAGTCCGGTCAACGAGCCTAACAAAAAAAAGGGGGGGGGGTATCATTTCCGAACCGTAAGCTGATAGCCAGTTTGCATTTATTTTTAATTGCATTAAGCGCTTTTTTTCCTCGATTTTTGTGGGTTTGTTTAAATGGTTGCTAAGCAATTATTAAAAAATATTTTTATGAACACTTTTGTGAGATAAAGTTCTTAATACTTTCTGATTATTAATTTATTCAAAATCATATTTCATTTTGCTATTAAAATATTTCTTGTAGTTTTGTTAAGAATTAACTATAGAAGATCTATTGTTTACCCATTTCAAAATATTCATCTTACCTAATGGGTAGTGCAATATTTCATTGAAAATGATAAGTGTTACGTACACTTTTGTGAGAGAGCTACTGTATAAATTATTATTGTATTGAATAAAATATTACATGTAGAGTAGAAGAAGAAAAAAATACCAATACTTAGAGAGGGGGTGGGGGGCGGAATATTTGTTTAAGAAAATAAAAACTGCAGAGGAAAAAAAAATGAATTATTAAACAAAAACACTTCGTTCACCAGAATTATATTAGTAAAATTCATGAAGAAGAATGAAAACACATAACCATGAAACATATTCAACGTTGAAATTAAAAGCTTCAAAGTTCTATGCTATTTATCAAGGCGCTGTATTTATTATCTGCGTTGCTTTAGCGACGGTGGAATTTTTTTATGTAAGTTTAAATTCGTAAAAATGCTTTGATCATCTTTGTCAATTGTCTAACGGGGGGAAATAAAGGAAGTACGTTTTCGAAAACAAATGTCAACAAACACACATTTTCATTTGCAAATAAAAAATAACGCTAGTTAAGCCTAACGTGGAGGTGACTCAAAGTTAGTTTATACAGAATTCCAAACCAAATCGAACAGGTCGTTTTCAATTTTAATGTGTTTTAAATCCAACAATAAACACAACACTAAACAAAAATGTAACAAAACATAAAAGAAGGCACATTGCACATACAAATTTTAATAAATACTAACCTTCTTTATGAATCCTTTAGAATAACTGCCGTAAAATATTTTAACGATCAAGTACAAGACTGAAACGAAAACTCCCAGAATGCACTGCAATGTGACGAAATCGGGACGAAATTATTTCGTGAAAAATTTGAAATTTCTGGTTTCGTCAAATATCACGTGATTCAGTGACGAAAGGATCGTAGAAAATAACAAAATAGTGCTCGAGGATTGCCGAATCGTTAAAATTGAGCGTTTCATTTTTGACAGTGTGGAAACAATATTTAAGAATAACCACTCAACATTTTTTTAGCTAAGCGTAAACGTAATAAACACACTCGTAAATACTTCATTGAGTTAAAGAACTATAAAAATGATTAATTTTATGCAAGTAAATTAATTTTTTTTGTATACCTGTTAAACAAAAGTAAAATTCAACAACAAAAAACAAATAAATGTTTTTAACAAATATTTTTGCACTACTGAAAATTATAAACAGAATATAAAACCTTTAACCAAAAAATAAAAGTTATGACTACCATTTTGTAAAAGATTAGAACAAATATTTCATGCATATGTTGTAATGACATTATTATCTTACAAATAAATATGTCTGCTACATGTTGTGGTTCGAATTCTAATGTCTTCTTATGTATCTCTTAGTATTATCATGTATTTGTATTCTTATGTATGTTTTCTAGATTTGGAAAATTTAAATGCAAACACGAATGACGAGTTTCTATTGAGGTTTTTGAGGGGATCTAAGTTTGATGTAGACAAAGCTTTTTCCAGAATTCGAAACTATTATTCAGTTCGGAAAAAGCGTGCAGATTTGTTCGAGAGATGTTACCCCACCGCACTCCCGTTGGTTCAAGACGCAGATCATTCGAAAGCTTTGCCATTTCGAATGCACGATCACAGTGCTGTACTTATTCATGAACAAGGTAATGATCCTTTTCATTTAGTTTCTTATTTTGTTACAATATCAGTGTTCGCGATTTTGTTTGATCTTTCTAAACATATCAAAAAAGTCGTTTTTTTTTAAATCGATGTTTTTTAAATTTAAATCAGATTATTTATTTTTTTAAAAAAATCTTCAAAAAAATTGTAGATATTAATTACTTTACATTTATAAACATATTATATTTCATATAATAGATTAATCCTTACTTTCCAGATTACTTTTAAAATTAAGATAAGTTCTTTAACGATTCAATACGTTTTTAAATATTTATAAACTCGTTATAATGCTTAGATAACATGTGATTTTGTTTTATGCTTTGTTTAAAGATAAGGTTTCCTTCATCGTGTACGTTTTTAGTGTAACGTAATATGTTGAACAATTACTTTTCTTAACTATATTAGTGACGGTGTATAAGAAGAACTGCAAATTTTTATTTTGTTCTGAACTGTAATTTTGGACTAAAAGCAATATTGCAAGAGTGAAAATCGGTTACACACAAGATCTATGTAATTTTTCCTGTGGAAGTTAAGACTGTATAATACAGTGTAGTTAAAGTTAGAGCAACACATTCTAAAAATGCAAAAAGGGTTCATAAAAATAAAATTAACTTGTTTTAATGAATGATTTTGTTAAACAATCACTTGATTCAAATCAATTGATTTAAATCAATGATTTTTTTTAATCTCTAGATTTAAATCATGATTTAAATCAAATTATGATTAAAACCCTGATTTAAGTCAAGCTGATTTAAATCAACGAACCCTGCAATATATTAATCAATTTAGAGCAATAGTTAATAGATATATTTTTCAAAGAACTGCTATCTTCAGATAATATCTTTTTGGTTTTTGTTTTGTAAATGTGATTTTGGTTTTGCCACTACTCTCTTACAGGATGAAAAGTCATTATAACCCATTATAGAACTTTGATAAAGATCAAATGTTAACTCGGAACACAACAGCCTACGATATAATTGAGTAAAAAGCTGGTTCGTTTTATTCTAATTTTTATTACCTTAAGAAACATTGCAAATTATAACGGTTTTTTGCTAATTTCTTGCTAAAATGTAAATAAGCCTTCAATTAGAAATCCACTGCTGATCACGGTTGTTGTTGAACAATGCTTTCTTTAAAATCTCTAGCGTGAAAAAAATCATTGAGAAGAAAGATCTGTTGCCATTATTTTGCTCGAATATGAACAAAGAGAATTCTGGCTTTTGTTTTAAAGCTTTTCTTGTAATCGGGATACTTAAAATTTTCTCATTTTTTTGGTTATTTTTCCGCAATCTGTCGGGAAATTTTAGATTTTTTTTTGTTCAAACCTGATTGTCGAACACGCGTCAGTTGACGAAACTTTCATTTTTGAGGTAGATCGTGCAAAACCGGGCGACGTAGTTAGTATGTAATAAAAAACAATTCAACTAATTTTTTCTTCATATTTTTCAACATATTTTCTCTTTCAGAGGGTATACATTTGGAAACTATTCCATTTGAGGAGTATTTTCTTATGGATGTACTAATAATGGAATACATACTAGAAAACCCCATTACCCAAAGATGTGGATTATCGATAATTATGGATTATAAAGGCTACAACCTTCAAAAATTTTTATCCTTCACACCGCAGAGGCTACGCTTGTGTGCAGATACTTTTCAGGTATGATCTTGATATTTTTTGCATACGTGCTGTGAACCAAAACCTGTAGATATTGACATTCACATAGCAAAGACATCAGCAAAAGACCAAATTTTTCCGGCGAATCAGAGGGTAAATGTTGACCTATAGCACTCCACACAACTCAAGTAACACAACTCAAAGTTTTGGAAAAGCATATTAGCTATCAGTTTTACATCTAAATTTAATGTTCTTTCTTCCCTTAAAACTCGCATAAAGTTAGTTTATATAACTGGTGCGTGGTGGCGTGAAAACAATGTCCTCATATAAATAATAGCCAATGATCGAGTAACCTGCGTGTTTCAACAATAAAACTCGCGCCACAGCATAATAATTTGATAATATGTTTTGGTAATGTTTAACATGCAAGGAACGACTTTATTGTGACAAGGCTGAACTCGATCCGGTCACTTAACAGTTTTACTGGTAAGATTGACGTGAGTCATTTCAGGGGAATGTAGAAACGAAATCAATTAACGCTATCTACTGGAGTTTAGGGTTAATCCACTGCTGTTAGGGTTAAAATTTCGACTATCACCAAACAGGCAATGGCTTCGTTCAAATGTAGAAGAGTAGAAGCAATTTTAACCCGTCATACCTTGACGGGCGACTGTCTAGTAATGAATAGTGACACATCAATAAAATTTTATAATTTTTTTTATACAGTATGAGACTCCAATCTTGGAAACCCGGAACACCCGAAATCCGGAACTTTTGCCCTTTAATATTTTTTTTTTAAATCATTTTTTTTTTTTAGAACCAAAAAAAAAATATTTTCCCCCATTTTTTTCTCAGATTTAAAAGTTCAAAATTATTAACGTTCGGCAATTCCTTGTTGAAAACACAGAACTATCAGTTCAGCCTTTTTAAAACATTTTTTTTTCTGATGCCACTTGTTACGTGCAAATTAGCGTTTTGCTGTAATTTTGAGCAATCTTTTAACATCCACTTTCAGTTAGCAATGATTCTTTTTTTCTTCTCATAAGCATGCAATACGAAGCCTATTCAAAAAAAGTACAACATTATTTTTTATTAAAAATATTTTTTATTATATAAAATTATTTATTGTATTGATTGACCTGCTGCATAATAATAAAAAGCAATATGCGTGGACCAACACCGCTGTAAATTATCTCCGACTTTTGTTTTAGCACAGTGAAGTACACTTTCCTTCAGATTGATCAAAAATAAAAGAAATTCAGTGCGAACATTAGTGAAATCAGGAAAAACCTGACAAATGCGGCACAACATTAGAGTTTTCACTGTTTTTAAAGTCGGAATCCAAAATCCGGAAAATTTCGAAATCCGGAAAGTTCGCTGTCCCGAGCATTCCGGATTCGAGGTCCATCACTATACAAATTCTCGAGTTCTAAGAATGCATTAATTTGTGTAAAACCTTGGTTTTCTCCAATGTTTTTTTTTTTTTTTTTTGAGTTGCATCACTTTCCTTGCCGGGGTGCAATGTATCAGCACAAGGACTATTTCTCTTTTCCAAGGTCGTCAGTAGCATACAGTGATAATGAAAATCTTTATTTGGGATATTTAATATACGGTTATCATGTTATGAACCAGTTACCTATCAACATAATCACAGTTAAAATTGAGACATTTGTAGTACCGTGGCGCTAACTTTCTCGGCCTTTGTCATACAAAACAGCCGAATGGGTCTTAATGCTCATTCTCGACTCTGGCCTGATCCAAAAGTAGGCCCTCCGAGCAAGATTTTAAAGAGAGCAAAAAGGTGGTTATTGGAAGGGCTCAAGTCCAAATCATCTTTGTTTTCGTTTTGAAGTGAAACCTTTTATGCGAGGACTTTAAAATTCCGACAAGAAACTTTTCTTTCTTTTTTTTTGACGGATGTGACGTGGTTGGTTTTTAATTGTTTCTAAAAACAGTGAAAAATAATCGCTGTTCGCAACTCCAACAAACTATAGGGGGCACTGCAGCTACCGTCTAATGGCGGATGAAAAGGGTAAAACAAAGGCATGCCGTAGCGTAGAAAATGCTAATAAGCCTAGTAATTTTTGTTTGTATGCATGATTTTTTTGCTTTATTCTTTTTAAATTATTTTTTTAAGTTTTGTGGATATTCTGGCCCACGTAGAAAGAAATGAGAATTCAAGACGAATTACTAAACTTCAGGAATCAATGCAAATTACATAGTTCGTAGTTCTAAGCAGTCATTTCCACGATGTTGAATTCGATATATATCAATTCTTGATGGAACTACATTTTTATTGTGGCCATAAGACTGACAAGAATAACAATTAATGCTAGATAATTTAATTATATGACATTACGAATTATTATCAAAAGAAGAAAACGATAGTTCTTTGCCTTGCTTGACTAGCGCTCATTGTTTTGCATTTGTAGCTGAGTTTTTTTCTCAAATTGCCGAATTGGTTAATTTTAAATTTTTCTGTTTCGTATGTTTTTAATTTCTGAATTTTGATTTAATTCTGTCATGCTATGCAAATCATCAACAAAATTCTCACGCATATATGATGGTAGTTTTCTTTTTAATTGATCTACCATTATTTCTTTTAACTTACAGAATTCTGTAATCTTTCTACCATTTTATTCCATTTATGATGAAAAATAAATATGGTTTAACTGACATGCGAAATCTCGCAAAGGTTTCTTTGCTTGCACAATACTAAAACTATAACCCTAAACAAATTTTTGGTGAAACTCTTCAGCTGAGAATGTGAGCAATAAAGTAAGTTGGCGCACTATTTTGGCGATGAAAATTCTCGGCTTTTGTTTTTGCTTTTTCAAATTTCTTTCTCGGTTAAACATTTTTCATTTCGTTCTACGATAATATATTCAAAAAAAAATTTCCCATACCGTCCATTCCAACTAAATGATGCAGTAAAATAAGGTTAGTTAAATTAATTATTTTTAAACTAGGCAGAGATGAAAGCCTGAACTGCTAATGTTATTAAATCTTTCTTACGAGCTTAAGGAAAAAAAAAACTTATATTCTTACAAATTCACACAAAACAATAAAAGTTTTTACCTGGTATAATGTTATCCTCTTCCAAAAAAGAAAAAAAAAAAAAAGCTTCGAACAGACGAGCATATTTATTTTCAATTTCATGCAAATGCGAAGTTTGTTAATCCAGAGTTTTCTTGTGCTTACGCTTTCCCCATTTACGACAATCAACTCACTTTTTAGAGGAAAATAGTGAAAAGTAACATATTTCGAGAAGCTCGAGAATATCATTACGGGATGAAACAATTTCTGTTGCTGAAAGCAATCTAACATACATCGATTGCGTTAATAAATACTCATAACAAACTGCCTACGTACTACCGACAGACACACGTGGAACGCAATATTTTACCTTTTTCTTTAATTTTATAAATCACCGCAAGCTAGCGTATTCGCAACTCCAACGAACTATAGGGGGCACTGAAGTCATTGTCTAATGGCGGACTTAAAAACTAAAACAAACGCACATGGTAACGAAGAAAATGCTAAAAGTGTTGTGATTTTTGTTCGTACGTATGATTTTTTCGCTTTATTCTTTTTAAATTAATTTTCAGAGTCTTGTGGATATTCTGGCCCACGCAGAAAGAAATGAGAATTCAAGAAGCATTACTAAACGTCAAAGATTAATGCAAACTACGTAGTTCGTAGTTATAAGCAGCTATTTCCACGATGTTGAATTCGATATTTATCAATTCTTGATAAAACTAAATAATAATTGTGGCCTGACAAGAACAACAATTAATGCTAGAAAATTCAATATGACATTACAAATTGTTTTCGAAAGAAGATGATACTTTTTTGCCTTGCTTGGCTAGCGCTTACTGTTTTCCATTTGTAACTGAGTTATTTCTCTCGAATCCCCCAAATCGGTTAATTTAAAAATTTTCTGTTTCGATTTTTCTAATTTCTGAGTTACGATTTAATTGTGTCATGTTATGCAAATCATCAGCAAAATTCTCACGGATTTATGGTGGTAGTTTTCTTTTCAGTTGATTGACCATTATTTCTTTTCACTTATCGAATTCTGTAATCTTACTACCATTTTATTCCATTCATGATAAAAATTAAAAATGGTTTAACTAAAAACGCGAAATCTCGCCAAGGCTACTTTGCTCGCACTATACTAAAACTATAACCCTAAACAAATTTGGCGAAACCTTTCAGCTGAGAATAAAAGGAATAAAGAGTCATTCCATTTCAGATCAGGCAGGGTCTGTCACATGACCATCACCGATTTTTTTGAAAAAATTACAGTAGTTACAACTAAGGGACATATGAAATATCCCAAAAGGATTTTGCAAGAAAAATTTTTTTTCTTCAGTTATAGCCGATTAAAATTCTGCACAAAATCCGCCATTTTGGAAAAAACCGGCAAAACACTCCATTTCAGATGGACATTATTTCAAAAGTATTTAACCTATTTGAATAATTCTTTTTTCTAAAAATAAATAAGGACCCATATATCCTCCAGACATCATTTTTAAAAGTTTAGTTAGGTTTTTTCATAAAGAAAAAAAATAATTTTTGTCGCGAAAAAACTGCATTTGTACCGATTTTATGATTTTTTTTCTCCATGAAAAAAAAGTTTTTTTTTACTAAACGGAGATGGCAGTCTAAAGCCCTTATATGATAGTTTCATAACATATTTTATTATAATCCTTGGATGCATACAGCATCGGAAATAAAATTTGAAATTTTGAAAATTTTCAAAAATCAGCGATTTTTGAAGTGATTTTACTCAAAAAACCCATTTTTTTTAAATCTAAAAATTGGCTCACTTGAACCCCATATAATGTTCAACAAGTGGGTAGACACCGCATCCCGTATTTTTCCCCATAAAATGTTTTATGATTTTTTGAAAGTGACCTTATCGCCCATGGCATGCATGTAAAATAAAAATTTCTAATAATTTCAGTCACTGAAAATCTGATGAAATTAATGCCTAATAGCTACAATAATGGTGCACTTTATCAGCAACAAATAAAATTTTACTGACTTTTAATAATGTAGCAGTATCAAACCGCTTCTGATGACCCAGTCAATTCGTCTTTTTGTACTTCGTTATATGAATATATTTTTCTGCTGATCAGCGCCTAATTGTTATGGGAGCTGAGATCCCATACTTCTTTATTTGTTTCATTCAAATTCTTGTATTTTTGACCGAATTCAGGCCACTTAAGCATTAAAATAAGTTCTGAAGATTATAGGGATCCTGACCTTCTTTTGTTAGAAATTGGATCCCTGGCTATAATAGCTACCTTTGGTGATCTGTTTGGTTACCTCAACTTACAACCATGTTCAATTAATTATTTCTCCCATAAAACAGTGGCCTTTTTAAATTCTTAAACTACAAGTGAGTTTTGCGGTATGAATTTAGTATACATATTCTTACGTATAAAAGTAATCATACTAGGTAGGATCCAAAAATTATGTGACAACATTCGCCAATGTCAAACCAAAGCACGAAATTAAAATTAATCGTTTTAAATGCATTGTATTTTTCTTCCCTTTGATGGTTTCCCCTGTCGCGTAATTGAGTTGAAGAAAAAGGGAATTGAAAGAGAAAAAATACGATTCGTTGCTGCATATGAAAGTAACGGCGAATGCATAGCTTTGGAAACAAAATAAAGTAATATTTATTTTAAAAAATATATATATAGATAGATTTTTACTGTTACTGATAAAGTACATCATTATCGTAGCTATTAGTCATTAATATAAACACCAAAGGCTCTTCTATCTAAAGGCTACACACAGAGTCTTACAAAAAGACGAATTGACTAGGTCATCAACAGCGGTTTGTTACTGATATATTATTAAAACTTAGTAAGATTTTAGTTGTTCCTGATAAAGGGCACCTTTATTGTAGTTATTAGGCATTAATATAACCAGAATTTTAGTTACTGAAATTATTAGACATTTTTATTTTACATGCATGCCATGGGCGATAAGGTCACTTTCAAAAAATCATAAAACATTTTATGGGAAAAAATACGGGATGCGGTGTCTACCCACTTGTTAAGCATTATATGGGGTTCAAGTGAGCCAATTTTTAGATTTTTAAAAAATGGGTTTTTTGAGTAAAATCACTTCAAAAATCGCCAATTTTTGAAAATTTTCAAAATTTCAAATTTTATTTCCGAGGCTGTATGCATCAAAGGATTATAATAAAATATGTTATGAAACTATCATATAAGGGCTTTAGACTGCCATCTCCGTTTAGTAAAAAAAACTTTTTTTTCATGGAGAAAAAAAATCATAAAGTCGGTAAAAATGCAGTTTTTTCGCGACAAAAATGATTTTTTTTCTTTATCAAAAAACCTAACTAAACTTTCAAAAACGATGTCTATAGGATATATGGGTCCTTATTTATTTTTAGAAAAAAGAATTATTCAAATAGGTTAAATACTTTTGAAATAATGTCCATTTGAAATGGAGTGTTTTGCCGTTTTTTTCCAAAATGGCGGATTTTGTGCAGAATTTTAATAGGCTGTAACTGAAGAAAAAAAAATTTTTCTTGCAAAATCCTTTTGGGATATTTCCTATGTCCCTTAGTTGTAACTACTGTATTTTTTTCAAAAAAATCGGTGATGGTCATATGACACTTTTCATACCTGCCTACCTGATTTGAAATGGAATAACTCTAAAGTAAATTCTTTCTCGGTTATTCATTTTGTTCTACGATAATATATTCAAGAAAATATTTTGCATACTGTCCATTCCAACTAAATACTGCTGTAAAATATGGTAAGTTTAATCAATTTAAGATTAATAAAAACCCTATATTCTTACAAATTCATACAAACAATAAAAAATTTTACCTTGTATAATGTTATCCAAGTTTGTTAATCCAGAATTTTCGCTTTCACCAATTATTAAGGAAATAATGAAAACTAACATTATTTTGAGAAGCTCGAGAATACTACTAAGGGACGAATTAATTTCTGTAGCTGAAAGCAAACTAAGACACATCGATTGCGTTAATAAATACTCAGAACAAACTGCCTGTGTTTACGTCAACAGACACACGTGGAACGCAACGTGGCAATGTTTTAGTTTCATTTGCAGTTTTGTAAATCACCGCAAGGTAGCGTATTCGAGCGCTGGAGTTCCGAATTCGAACGCTGGAGTTGCGAATTATGAAGTTAATTTTGTTAGTTTTAACAAATTAAGTTCAAGGCTAAACTTAAGCAAGCATATATTTGTAGATTTTGGGTATTTTAATTTTGAACTATATGGTCTATCTTTCCTGCTAACGCAGTATTCGCAACTCCAACGAACTATAGGGGGCACTGCAGTCACTGTCTAATAGCCGACTTAAAAACTAAAACAAACGCATGTGGTAAGAAAGAAAATGCTAAAAGTGTTGTGATTTTTGTTCGTATGTATGATATTTTTCGCTTTATTCTTTTTAAATTAATTTTCAAAGTCTTGTGGATATTCTGGTCCACGTAGAAAGAAATGAGAATTCAAGAAGCATTACTAAACGTCAAAGATTAATGCAAACTACGTAGCTCGTAGTTCTAAGCAGCTATATCCACGATGTTGAATTCGATATTTATCAATTCTTGATAAAAATAAATAATAATTGTAGCCTGACAAGAACAACAATTAATGCTAGAAAATTCAATATGACATTACAAATTATTATCGAAAGATGATACTTCTTTGCCTTGCTTGGCTAGCGCTTATTTGCATTTGTTGCTGAGTTATTTCTCTCGAATTCCCGAATCGGTTAATTTAAAATTTTTCTGTTTCGATTTTTCTAGTTTCAGAGTTACGATTTAATTATGTCAAGTTATGCAAATCATCTACAGAATTCTTACGGATATATGTTGGTAGTTTTCTTTTCAGTTGATTGACCATTATTTCTTTTTACTTACCGAATTCTGTAATCTTACTACCATTTCATTCCACTCATGATAAAAATTAAAAATGGTTTAACTAAAAACGCGAAATCTCGCCAAGGCTACTTTGCTCGCACAGTACTAAAACTATAACCCTAAACAAATTTGGCGAAACGTTTCAGCTGAGAATAAAAGGAGTAAAGTGAATTCTTTCTCGGTGAGACATTTTTCATTTTGTTCTACGATAATATATTCAAGAAAATATTTTGCATACCGTCCATTCCAACTAAATGCTGCTGTAAAAGATGGTTAGTTAAATTAATTTAAGATTAAAAAAAAACTCATATTCTTACAAATTCATGCAAAACAATAAAAAATTTTACCTTGTATAACGTTATCCAAGTTTGTTAATCCAGTTTTCGCTTTCACCATTTTCAATCAACTCATATTTTAGAAGGAAATAAGGAAAACTAACATTATTTTGAGAAGCTCGAGAATACTACTAAGGGACGAATTAATTTCTGTAGCTGAAAGCAAACTAAGACTCATCGATTGCGTTAATAAATACTCAGAACAAACTGCCTGTGCTTACGTCAACAGACACACGTGGAACGCAACGTGGCAAAGTTTTAGTTTCATCGGCAGTTTTGTAAATCACCGCAAGGTAGCGTATTCGAGCGCTGGAGTTCCGAATAGAAAAAAACACTTTATTAACATTGCATTAAAGTAAATCAAATTCCATTCGACGATTTGTGGCGTAAAGTAATTGATAGGGCTCGTTCTGTTGTCAAATAGTCATTCGCAAATTGCATTGATTTTGTGCTATCGTGATTGTTCATTTATTTCACTTTCCCTTAAATTAGCGTTTTTCCTCCTCACAAATGCAAGTGATTCGTTGATTTATGCGGTGAGTGAACCTTAGGTCAGGCGATGTCGTGTTGCCCTGGCTTGACGTTAGTTTTGTTCGCATTGTGATTAATATATAAAAGTCACGTGATCTATTGCAAAATGTGTTACATTTTATTTTATTCATCTTTTTTTTACGGGGACAACAAATGCGATTTCGCATTTTTTATATTTGTTTCGTCTTATTTTGATTTATTTATTTTTTGCAGACGAAAAATGTTTTGGAATCTTATTGATTTTTTTTTTAATTCGCAACTCCAGCGCTCGAATACGCTACCTTGCGGTGATTTACAAAACTGCCGAAAAAACTAAAACATTGCCACATTGCGTTCCACGTGTGTCTGTTGACGTAAACACATGCAGTTACGTTCTGAGTATTTATTAACGCATTCGATGTGTCTTAGATTGCTTTCAGTTACAGAAATTGTTTCGTCCCTTAATAGTATTCACGAGCTTCTCAAAATAATGTTAGTTTTCATTATTTCCTTCTAAAAAGCGAGTTGATTGTTAAATGGTGAAAGCACAAACACAAGAAAACTCTGGATTAACAAACTTGGATAACGTTATACCTGGTAAATTTTTTTTATTGTTTTGCGTGAATTTGTAAGAATATGGGGTTTTTTTTTCTCTAAATCTTAAATTAATTTAACTAACCATATTTTACAGCAGCATTTAGTTGAATGGACAGTATACAAAATATTTTCTTGAATATTTTATTGTAGAACGAAATGAAAAATGTTTAACCGAGCAAGAGTTTATTTTATTGCTTTTATTCTCAGCTGAAAGGTTTCGCCGAATTTGTTTAGGGTTATAATTTTAGTATTGTGCGAGCTAAGTTCCCTTGGCGAGATTCCGCATGTTAGTTAAACCATTTTTATTTTTTATCATGAGTGGAATAAAATGGTAGAAAAATTACAGAATTCGATAAGTTAAAAAAAAATAATGGTAGATCAATTGAAAAGAAAACTACCACCATATATCCGTTAGAATTTTATTGATTATTTGCATAGCATGACATAATTAAATCATAACTCAGAAATTGGAAACATTCGAAACAGAAAATTTTAAAATTGACTGATTCGGGAATTGAGAAAAATAACTCAGCTACAAATGCAAAACAATTAGCGCTAGCCAAGCAAGGCAAAGAAGTATCATCTTCTTTTGATAATAATTCGTAATGTCATATAATCAAATTATTTAGCACTAATTGTTATTCTTGTTAGGCCACAATTATTATTTAGTTTTATCAAGATTTGATAAATATCGAATTCAACATCGTGGAAATGGCTGCTTAGAACTACGTAATTTGTATTAATTTTTGACATTTAGTAATGCTTCTTGAATTCTCATTTCTTTCTACGTGGGCCAGAATAGCCACAAGACTTTGAAAATTAATTTAAAAAGAATAAAGCGAAAAAATCGTGCATACGAACAAAATTTACTAGGCTTATGAGAATTTTCTACGCTACGGCGTGCTAGGGAGTTGCGAATAATGTAGGTTTTCGATTTCTTTGATTCAAATCAAGTCGTCTGTTTAAAAGCGTAATCCACCTTGCTTAAGTTCAGGCTTGAAATTAATTAGTTAACTTTATAATTACTTCTATTTTTCATTATTTTGTCAACAGTTAGAAAACGGGTATTTCTATTGCTGCTTAGTTCTCTCGTTGTTAATAATCTATTTTCTTCATAAAATATAAAATTCTGTTCTGAACATGCCTAAGTCAGGCTAAGAAAGAACAACAGCGCGGCGAGAGAGAAACGTGCGTGAGGTTCAGAATGTGAGAAGATAAAAGTTTCACTTCTACTGCGTGTCTTAACGACACACATTTTTTTTCATTTTTTTTTTCTTTCCTCTATTTTAAAAATATTCATTCGTGTTGCGGGGGGGGGGGGGGGTTACTTTTTATTACACACTCGCAACACGTAAATAAGAATCATTATTTCATAAATTTATTTTCTTTTTAGAAATTTGATACTTTTATTCAGATACATAATGGTTACTTACATTCCATTATACGGAGCTTAAAGGTCAAAGTTTAAATATCCCATATTAAAGTTCAAATATGTTCGTAAGAATGTCACACCCGCAACAATAAATTGAGCAATCTTAACTAATAATTAAGCTCAAAGCCTTTTATGTCTGGATCTCTGTCTGTTTCGCGCATAGCGCCTAGACCGTTGGACCGATTTGCATGAAATTTGGCACAAAAATAGTTGGTAGTATAGGGATGAGCACCTCGAAGCGATTTTTCGAAAATTCGATTTTGTTCTTTTTCTTTTAATTTTAAGATTATTTTATCGAGGGAATTACGACGAGTAAACTACCATAACAAGGACGAGCAAATTGTCATAACATGGATGAGAAAATTAACATAGCATATTGGCGAAAAATTCATCATCCATTATTTGTAAATATACAGGCGAACCCAATGACCTTTTAATTTTCTAGTACGGACAAAACCGTACAGGTAACGCTAGTATTATAACATTTGAAATTAAAAGTTCCGTTTTAATGGATTCACCGGCGTTGTTAACATTGTGTTTTGTCTTCGTATCGATTAACTTTTCGATTTTTGAGAATCCATACGTACGGAGAGTTTTATATTTTGTCATCTTTACAAAAGCTGCTCCACGGACTGTGAGATTTAAATTTATTGCACTACTAACGACATAGGTTTGAGGTACGTCACGAAGCTAATGCAAAGTTATATAACATTTCTTTGCACTATTTCCGCCAAAGATCACCTGCAGTGACACGTGCTTAGAATTGTATGGAGATAACAATTGCTAAACATTGTTCTTTTAAGTAGACAGCAGATTGTAGCCGAACTTTTTTTTTCTTTGATCAAATAATTGCAGGAAAAGATATAATAACATGATAGATATTTGTCTTGTCGAGCGTGTTTCAAGGTAAAATCAAAGAGTTATATAATTCAAAATTATTTGATAGGATTTAAAGTTAAAAAAAAAGCATTATCTTACTACTATTATATATGCGGAAGTTTGTCTGTATGGATGTATGTTTGTTACTCTTTCACGCAAAAACTACTGAATGGATTTTGATGAAACTTTACAATAATGTAGTTTATGCATCAGAATAACACATAGGGTAGTTTTCACCCCTTTAGGAATTCCCCTAGGGGGCGATTGAACCCAATTTTCGTATAAATTATCTAATATGAGGATGAAAAAATACTTGTACATATTAACATTATATATCCATCAAATGCTCTGATTTTTCTGCTGAAGATGGCACCTGTTCCAAATTTCTAAGTAGAATAAAAAACGAGTAATGAGCTTTTTAGTTCCATGTTCGAAGGCTTTCCTCAACACAATATAGTATTTAGGGTATAATCTCAACTCCCTGTCGATAGCACAATTTTTGTATTGTTGACTATTTTTGCTTTTCGTCTGACTGTTCAAGGCTCAAGCTAAGTTTTAAAGTAAGATTTTTTGCACAAGATAGGCAAATAATACATGGATTTGGCTGATTATTTTCCAGTTTTGCGCAACTTTGAGACAATTAATGTTTTTTTTTTTAATTTATTTGTGTTGACTGGGTGCTTGATCGACCATCAGGAATCTCGCCAAACTTTTTTAGCGGAATCATTTCAATCGCAAAGGCATGAGGAAATTTTTTCAATTGTCGCTGTTTTTGAAGCTAAAAACTACGCGAATACTGTTTCTCGGTTTTCCCCATGTAACCAAAATATCGCCATTTCTTTAATCCTTCTTTCTTTATATCATTTGTTAACATGTAAAATGATCCGCCAACTAAATCAATCAAATCCATAAACAGCACGAGTTTGCGCACAATTTCAAACACAATTGCCAAACTTTATTACTTACTTTGGAAACATTTCGGATAGCATCATTTCATAGTCACCAGAAGTATTTCAGTATTTGGCGACACTATCTATTCGATAAAATTAGTAACACACAGTTTTACAAAGTAGGGAGGGGGGGGGGGAGAAACTTATCCAAGGTATCCCAAAACGATTACCGCAAATTTCGTAACATTTTAAATCGCAGTAAGGGATAAAAAAATTGTACTTCAATAGCAATATAGAGACGATTTTAGAATACGTTCAAAAAAAAAAAAGATCGTTTCACATCAGAGGGGGAGGGGGCGTCAATTTTTTTATTCAACGGACTTCGATTAAGTTTTTAGCACGGGCATCGCTGTGCGGGTACTGCTAGTATAATAATATTTTATTAAATTATGAAATTTTTTGTCCTTTTTTACTTCCTTTTACAAAAAAGGAAGTATTGTATTCGCGAAAAAATTTTCACCCGAAAATCGGCATTAATTTCCATTTTGCTCACCCCATGGGCGGATTTATGGGGGGAGCAGAGGGGGAAATGCCCCCCCCCCAGTTTTGGGAGGACTTTATATGCAGTAACAACACATCTTCCAAAAATTTTTAAAAAAATTATTATTATTTTTTCTTTTTTGAGTAGTTCAGAGTTGCATGGGTGGATTTATAAAGGAGGGGGGGCATAGGGGCAATGCGCCTTAGTTTTGGGAGGACTTTGTATAGTAACAACACATCTTCCAAAGGCAAACACATCTTCCAAAGTTTTCTTAAAGCAAAAAATTCATGACTTTTCCTTTTCAATGAATAGTTCAATGAAAATGAAGAGAAAAATGAATGTCCTTTTCTGATGGGAGAAAGGGGGGGGGGGGGGAAACGAACTTTAAATACAAATAGTACAGCTGTCACTGGGGTGCTGAAAATGTGTCTAAATTCACTTTTTTGGACTGAAAAACATTTGGGCAAGTATATGAATGAAAATATAGGCTAAACGAGCTATACATTAAGCTGCAACACTTATAATAATTGACGATTATTTTAACAAATTAGCATATAAAGCAAAGGGGAAAAAACTCCCTCCCCCCACACTACTCGTTATGATTTGTCCACATTTAAAGTACATTTGTGCATAATATTTATGTTCTTAGTAGATTAATTGCCCTTTTGAGAAATTCTAAAAAACATAGTTTTTTTTCCCTTCTCTCTGAAAAGTGAGAAAATAAATACCATCGCAAACTGAATAAATTTCAGTTATCTGAGTGTTTTGATTAAATAAATCTTTTTACTTAGAGGGAGAGTACAATTTTACTTACTTTATAAATACTGTTTAAAAAGTAAGGTAAATTATAAACATCTAAATCTAAGTGAGTCAGTCCTTGTCATTATTGAAATCTAAATAATTGAGTCATCAAAAGTTTTGGAAAAATATTGCTGAAATTTTATAAAAGTCTATAAAATCCTAACAAAGATTGGTCAATTCGTAAAAATCCCTTAACCGTAAAAACTGACGAATTTTCCTAAAAATTACAAAAAATCAAGCAAAAATCTGCAGGTAAGAGTGATTTACAAACAGGGCTGAATTTGCTTATAAGATAAACAAGTTATTGCTTAGGGCCCCTGCTTTGAAGTGGGTCCCTAACTCCCAAGAAAAAAGTCATAATTCGTTCCTTAAAAAATCGAAATTACTTGAAAAAACTAATTTCATTTTTAAGTGCTTGAAAACCTTGAATATTTGGAAACGTGTGGCTACAAACCTTAAATTTTAAAATTTCTAACAAATGGTAGAGGGAGAGGAGTGCCAAAATGTGTCAAATTCAGCTTCTTGCCCCATCCTGTATAAAAAAATGTAAAAATCATGGTTCTCACGTTTGTAACATATTATTTGAAATACGTTTTTGTGACTCACATGTTTCATATATTGCTATTTATTCAATCCCAAATGCAGTACTTTGGAAATTCTTTTGTATTGATTGCTTTTATCTTACTTCTGCATATTGTCTATCTGTTTAGCACGGAAAAAATACACACTACTTCTATTTCTTTTCGTTTTCTGCCCCACTTGCAACTGAAGAAATGTTGTTGTCATGAGAAATCTATGGTTTCTTTTTTCTTTTAAATTTAAAATATCTATTTCTCAACGTTAGAACAGGACTGTAAAAATTTACCATCAAAAGTACTAAAATATCAGGGACTGGAAAGTACAAATGAATAGGGCTCTACCGATGGCATTTTTTGGCCGATGGGCCGATGCCGATTGTTGGCCGATTGTTCAAAGATGGCCGATGGCCGATTGTTTTTCTCAAAATGGCCGATTGCCGATGGCCGATGGCAAAAAAAAAAAAAAAAAATCTGACGGAAATAAATTGATAAGATTGTCAGGGAGTTAAAGGATCATTTATTCATTTCATTTTACTTCCTTCCTTTGGATAAACAATTGTAATCACAAAAAAAATATATCAGATTTCTACCTAAATTTCTATTTTACGATCACCCAATTTAAACTTCACAAGTTTTTTCGGCACATCTGTACATGCATATGTACATAAGAACATGACTGAAAGATCCATTTTGAACACCTCCTCAGTTAATTATCGCAAGGTCTCTTGTGATGTCTTCATGCGTGTAAACTTGCGTCACTCGAAAATGTTATAAAATAGTAAGTTGAAAACTCATACATACGTAGTATGATCTAAAACTTCGATTACAAGCTGTATAAAACCTTACCCCGAATAGTTCGCATAACCGAAGCACATCTATCTACTTAAATAGTCACCTTGAACGACTATGCACTTCTGCCAACGTTCGTATAGATTTTAGAAGCGCTCCTGGCAGCCATTTTCACAACCTCCTGTAACGCCTCTTGCGCTGCTTCTTTAACTTCATCGAGAGGAAGAAGGCGACTTTCATGTTGAGGATGCACGGTTCGATTGGTCAATACTCGGATATGACAAACAAATAACATAACGTTTCGTCGGACTTAGTTCCGTGTGACTTTTACCTGTTCCCAACAAAAAAACATTCGTTTTCTTCCGTAAGGAGAGGATAAAGTTGCATCGTTGAAGGTTGCGAAAAATGGTTCCAGGAGTGTTTTCCAACAGTTATATGAACACTGGCAGAAGTACATAGTCCCTCAAGGTGACCCTTTGAAGGTGGATGTGCATCGGTAATGTGAACTAATCTGAGTAACGTTTTATACAACTTGTCCCTGAATTTTTGGATCATACTACATACAATCTGTATAGGTGTAGTTATGCTTCTCCCTTTTTGACTGCTGTATGATGAAAGAGAAAGAACAACAGCAAAAAAAAAAAGAAAGAAAGAAAGAAAGAAGGAAGAAAGGGAAGTAAAACAAAGACACTGTTTAATAACAAATTGTTTTTTTTTAATTGAACATATAACTAAGATTTCAGTAATATTGTAATAATGTATGGATTTAGGTACAATATACATAATTAAAAAACATGAAATTATGTTGTTTAATCATTAAAAAAAAATTAAGAATAAAAATATGAAACCGTCAACAAATTACGCAATTAAAACGGAAAGATTGCAAGTAGACATTTTTAATCATCAAATTAAACAAAAAAGGTAACAGATAAATTACAATATTAAATCAAAATAGGAATATTTTTATTTTTTTAAAATTCATGAATAGAAAAGTTTGCATTTTTCATAAAAGCAATAACAGTGACATAAATTTTGTTGAAAAAAGAAATAGCCATGAAAAGAGCGAGGTTCTTAAAACGCAGCTACAATAAACAAACTTGATATTTATACCAAGTTAATAATAACTTATTACATATACTACTTGATCTGATGTTTGTACCCATAATATTGAACAATTAGATTGTTAAATCTTTTATGAAGCACTACAAACAAGTTCAAATTTAATTTTTCAATTTAACAATAATTTTCTGAAATTTAAAAAAATTGCATAATAGAAAATCCTAGAAACTTTTCTATAACATATTATTAAAACTATGATGAAAACGAAAATAACTTATTCATTGATTCTATAAAAATACATAAAAATAGTTACAATAGAAAAAAATTGATTGCTATAAATGATGCAAAAAAAAGATGACGCATTACGAAATATATAGGTGAAACAAGTATGAGGAATACGCAAAATGACCTTTCGTAGTCGCTAAATATTTAAGAAATGCTTGAAACAACGAGGGAAGGGTGGGGGGGGGGGGGGGGGAGGTTACCCTCTGATTTTGGAGAAACTCACAACATTAAACTTCGGTCCATTACACACACAACTTCGGCCTCATTTTTTTAGTACAGTACCGCTACCACCAACTCCTCGGAAGAGTTTCTAAATCTACTTCAGCACTTTGGAGGAAAAAATTCAAAAGTTCCTTTGATTTCCGAATTATGTCACCATTCAAAATGTCTTTAATCAATTTCTTATATAAATGCTCGTAATTATTCCAGATAAAGTTTGGAAAAAAAATCTATAATTTTATGAATGGTGTTAGTTTTAAACAACTCGGAAGTACAATTAGAGTTTAATATCAGAAGTAGGGGAGGGGGAGGAGGCACGCAAGTGTTCTCGGAAGTGCAAAAAATAGTCGTAAAAAATTTGAGTTCAAAATAATCATTAACATTGATTAGAAAAACCCTTTTAAAACTTGCGCCTGAGTTAAATGTGCAGTGGCGGATTTAAAATACAGTAGACCCTCATTTTACGCGGGTTCATTTTACGCGGTTTCGATTATACACGGTTTAAGATTTGACACATTTATTTTATTTTACGCGGATGAGTTTTGGTTTTACGCAGATGCAGCAATGCAGACAGATACAAATTTCCCCTCTTTCAAAATCCAAACTCCTAAAGATTACGGGACGCGGGAGCGTTCCGCCCCGCCAAGGAAACCAAACGTCAGCAGCCAACAGAAGCAAATCCACCGCCAAAGACGAAAGAAAAGAAAGCGACCAAGAACAAGATTACGCAACAGAACGAATTGGGGTTTTTTTGGGTTTTTCACCCCTCTGTATCTCAGCCCCATGAAGACCCCCGGAGTTGATTTTTAGTACACTCAATCTCTAGGGGCCCCTGACGCTGTCAACCAAAATACAATAACCTGGACCATTAGGGGGAGGAGGTATTAAGGTTGTAAAATCGCTGTTCAAAAAAGTTTTCGCTTTCTTTGACAGGGCGAACAGCCCAGACGAAAAAAAGGAATCAAGCTGAAATTTTCGCACACACATTCCTTGTGCCCTACTGATGTGCCTTTTGTGCCATTTGAACCCCCTTCCCTTCCCTCCTCGTTTTTACCCCCCAAATTGTACCTTCCCGGAGTTCTATCACAGCCCCCTGGGGGCTACGGTAATGTTTTTTTGTATACATATTCTTGGGGGGCCATTGAGTACATATACAAAAATTCAACCCCCAGGGACATCATGGGCCGGAGTAATTGAAGTTCGAAAATCACTAATTTTCCCTAAATTCTTATGCACTTACTCTCAGCTCATAGGGTTTGTTTATCTCGGACTGCAACTGCAAGGTTAGAACAGATCTAACAGTTATTCCAAAGTTGTCTTGGGAAATGAAATCAATCAAGACTAAAACATATCCAACAGTTGCAACTAGACGTTAAACCGCGGATATCACAAATTTGCCACAGCGACTGCGCATGCGCGCAGACTTAGCTCATTGGGCTTTCTGTTTTCAGATTCTATGTTGTTTGTTTATACTTAAGCAGAGAAACAAATTAATGAATGAGATTGGAATGTTGTCCTCCCCCCTCCCCCCCCCCCCCCCCCCCAAAGTTTTGCCGATACGAAATTTCCTTCCCCCTGTTTTTCAGTTTTGATATATTTATGGAGGGAAGAAATTTTAAATGTCGGCGCGAAACTGGGGTTAAACCATTACAATATTTTACGAGATAAATTATATGAAACTGTACGCATATGAATACGGCACATACAACTTTTTAATTGAAAGCGAAAAATAGCACTTTTTTTTGGTTTGCTTATTTTCTAAATTAATGGATTTTTCACAAACAACACATACTGAATTGAAAATATATGAAATACGTGTGTGGATGTGGATATCCGTGCTTTGCAGTAATTTGTTAGCTGAAAAAAGTTTTGCAATTAAGTTAAGCAAGACTTTTAACGAGCTTAGTCCGCGCGCAACATGCGCATTCGCTATGGCAAATTTGGGATATCCGCGATTTGACATCGAGTAAAGTTGTATAGATCTTCTGACACATTCAAATTTAAAATATTTAATGACTTAGCTTTTTTTCTCTTTTTTTTTTTTTGCTTGGTGATAACATGCGTTATTTCGTTTTTTAAATGAATTTTTAAACAAAACTAGGTATTAAACAAAACAAAGACTTCTATCAAGAAAAGATAAATCACCAAACAATTAAAATTATCCCATAAAACGTAAAATGATCCATGATTTAAGAAAAAATGTAATTAAACAAAAAGTGAAAAGCTAGATTAAAATAGCCCTCAAGCTGTAAAACATTTAAAGAAACCTTCATGAAAATGTTGAATAATCTGCCAAATAAAGAAACTGTTATAGAATTTATTGCGAAGTTGTAAAATACTCGAAAACAACATAATTTAAAATATAGTATTTTATTATCCAAGAAGTTTTCTTTGCAACAGAGAGGATACAAGAATTGCAATAAAATTTAAACCGCTCAATTCTCGCAAAATGAACATTGAATCTTAATAGTCAGAAAATAATTTGACGTAAAATTAGGCTAGCCATTATTGTTCCTTAAAACACAGCACAGCGTTGTTTCAATTGAAAATTTTCTGACTTGAAGTTCTCAATTCTAAAAATACAGACGAAGTAATAATATCAATGCAAAAAGATGTGATATCTCATCAAAAACAACCCTGTTGTAAAAATTTCCCCGCCAAGAAAACCTTTAACTTTTCCGCACAAAAAAGAAAACCTGCATCCTAAACCCAAAAACCCTCAGTCATAAAAAGTTATGATATCTAGTTTGCCTGCCAAGTATCTGACAAACTATCATCCTCCCTCTTCTCCTTTTTCATCACAGCTACTTCCATTAGAACCTCCTCTCACATTCAACTCCTCAGAAATATGGATAGATCTTTTAAATTGTTTATCTTGTTGGCGGGAAGCTTTTCAAAGTGAAGTGGTTGCTAGGTGAGCAAAAAGCTTCCCGCCAAGCAAGATAAACAATTTAAAAGATCTATCCATATTTCTGAGGAGTTGAATGTGGGAGGAGGTTCTAATGGAAGTAGCTGTGATGAAAAAGGAGAAGAGGGAGGATGATAGTTTGTCAGATACTTGGCAGGCAAACTAGATATCATAACTTTTTATGACTGAGGGTTTTTGGGTTTAGGATGCAGGTTTTCTTTTTTGTGCGGAAAAGTTAAAGGTTTTCTTGGCGGGGAAATTTTTACAACAGGGTTGTTTTTGATGAGATTGCAGATTACGCGTAATCAACTGCATTTTGGCGTGCTAATAATCGAGCTTGGGCCACTAGAGACATTTTATGCGATTGGTTCCACAGTTCTTTCTTCAGAAGTAAAGTTATAAAACTCACATAGTTCAGAACTCACTGGAAGAAGAGCTTTAAGGAGTGACAAAGGAGGTCAAAACCAACGAGGATATCGACGTCGGTGACGCACAACTAAAAAAGTTCACATTGAAAATTTTGAGTCATTCCTAGACAATAGAAATGATCTTTCTGATTTTTGTTTGTGGAGGAAGATTCTATCATGGAAATGCCGCAAGTGATCATGGATGCGTTAAAGTAAAGAATTGCAGAGAAGAATTCTTAATGACTGCCAAAAGACTATCATAGCCAGCTCCCCTTTATAAACAGACGACGGAATCAATTTATGTTTTCTTTACGCATGTTGTGCATAAAAGTCGATGTAACTACACATTAAACTTATTATACAATTAGTCATCGCTAGAATGAAGTGTTTTGTTATCTACGGAACCATAACCCCATTTTAACACTAGTATTAGGTCTCAATTTACGCGGCATTTCCGTGGAACGTAACCCCCGCGTAAAACGAGGGTCTACTGTATAGCAAATGTTGCAATAGCGCGAGAGGCCCCATAGTCATTGGGACCCCGTAGGAGTTACAAAAATGCTTATGATAAATGTTTTACAACTTCCGTGACAGAGAAATAGACCCAAAATATATTTCGACGGGCCCCTAACTTGTAGCTTTGCGGAATCGATACAGAAAAGACGGCATTACTGTGATTCATATTAAGAAAATCGAAAAATTTAAAATCACCTTCGGTTCAACGGGAATCTAACAAAATGACACAAAAACCGGTTTTCGCTAGCTCATATTTGTTTCCATGGTCTCCAATTCGGCAATATATCACCAAATGATCGCCAGTCTGAGATGCTATATTAGTTTCCATTGAAATAAGTAATTAATAGCCACAAAAAAGTGAGTAAATAGGTTGTTTAGAACACCCGATCAAAAAAGGAAGTGCACAACTGGAAAGTACCCACACCCCACATGCAAAAATTTAACCTTCTACAGCTTACCATTTTTGAGTTATGACTTATGAGAGATACATACGCACATCCAGTCGCAAGAAACAACGCATTAATTAACTTGTTTGGTATCTGAATGAAGTATTAAAAACCAGTGTTGTTCCCATAAATTTTTTCTGGGGGTATACTCCGAGTAACTAGCTATGCACAATATGTGTATGCGATCATATACATAATATGTCATAATATGAAAATTTTTGAAGCTTGAGGGTATACGCTATATGCCAAAAAAAAAAAAAAATGTTTGAGAGTATACGGCGTATATGTATTATACCCTATGAGAACACCACTGTTCAAAACTATTTCAGGGGTGACTAAAATAGAAATTCATACTGAAATTTAAGTAAACAATTTTATATGAAAACAATAACTCCCTTTACTTTGTATTAAAAATTAATACAGCAAAGGTCCTTTTTTTCGAAAACATCGGCCAATTCCATCGGCTGTTCCATGTGTTTTAAGGCCGATGGGCCGATGTTTCCTGCAAGTTAGCATCGGCCGCCGATGCCGATGGCTAAATTGTTGAACCATCGGCGCCTATGCATCGGCCAGGCCGATGCATCGGTCGAGTCCTACAAATGAAGTGCGGTAAATAATTTTATTTATTCTAAAGTCCTTGAAAATAATTAGATAAGTCTTTGAAAATCCTAAGCAAAGTGAGCTCCAATTACTTCTACTGCATATTGTTAATCTGTTTAGTTATGAAAAAAAATGATACACTACCTCTATTCCTTTTCGTTTTTTGCACTACTTATAATTAAAAAAAGGTTGTTGTAATGAGAAATCTATAATTTATTTTTTCTTTCAAACTTAAAATAGCTGTTTCTTAAAAAGTTTAAAGAATACTGTACACCTGCATAATCTAGTTATCAATTTCTATGTCTATCCAATTAACCTTTATAAGGCTTCAAAATGCAGAATTTTATATCCATTTTACAAACTTTCCTCAGGCGGAGAAACCCCCGGCCCCCTAAAATTGGTGATATTTTATTTCCCACTTAAAAGGCAGCCCTGCGTCACTCTCTTGATACCAGCTCCCTCTCCTAAGGTCAATTCAAAAAGGACAGCATGAAAACACACATTAATGAAAACGACACACAAAAAAGTAAAGCATGGACTTATGCATCACAGGAAACAGACAAAAACATGGGAGTGGGGGGGGGGGGGAAGGAGGAATAAAAATGTTGCTCAAAAAAAAAAAAACCTGCCCCCCCCCCCAGGAACTCATTCTTAAATCCGCCTATGCTCACCCCCGATTAAAAGTTGAGTTTTTTTTTTTTTTTTTTTTTTTTTTTTTTCGACTCTGCCACACGTGGATAAGTGCCTAAGAACGTATAGACACGCGAAATATCCATAATGACGATTCCCGAGTTAATTACAACGAATTTTCTCGTGATGTCTGTGTGTTCCCTGTTTATGCAGCTAGATTCTTCCCGGCGTCAACCCGGCTTCGCGAAATAAGGCTGTTTTATGCATCCAACCCGGCTTCAAGCCGCGTTCAATGCAGGAGCGAATTCCCTCCACCTACATTGAAGGATTATTGGCGGATTTTTTCCACAAGAAGTACAATTAAAAGTAATTACTCGGGATAAAGTTCTGTATATTTGTTTCGTCAGTAAAATTTTTATTTTTAAATGAAATTGAAAACCAAAATAAAATAAATTAATAAAAATAAATCAATTTGAAGCATTTTTTTCAGAAAAATATATAATAAAAGCATATTTCGAAACAGTTGTGAAAATTTTGGTGATGGTTGGAACCCTAAAAACCCACCCCTTAATTGCGGCCATGCTATTGACAATCACAAAGGGCAAAAATTTTAATTTAGAAATGGATTGAGAAAATCCAGACATATTTTTACACAATTTACTGATTAATGCTAGTTCTCAAAATGCTGATCCCCAGTCGAAATTAGTAAAAGCTATTGCATTTGTCACAAGCTATTTTTTGATTAAATTTATGAAATTCAAGTAATAAATTAAAAAGATGAAGTAATAGGATTCATATTGAAATATAATATTATGCACAGTGTAGTTGTGATAAGTAATTAACCCATTATGCCCCAAATTATTTTCAGAAAAATTCTGCAATATGTTTTTTAATGCTCAATTTAACTATAAAAAAGACACACACACAAAAAAAAAAGGATATTGTACAATAATTTTCTTTTGATTAATTTTCCATTAATAGTTCTTAAAACAAAGTAATGCATGGGCGTAAAGGAGAATCCACGATTTGACAAAAACCGGTCTTCCCATCAACCCGACTGCAATCCCCCTTTTATCCACCTTCCGCTTCAACCCGGGGTGAAGCCGGAGTGTGCATAAACAGGGAGTTGGGGTCTAGTTGTGCCAGTCCCCTTTTGGTTGCATTCGGGTGTTTCTGAAGGGATCTTTTGCCCCTTTTTGGGGCGAAATTATTGTTAATTTCGATGTAAACTCAAGTGGTGTTATAATCTGGCGGACACTTCGCGATATATCACCAGTCTTTTGGTCGCCAAGTTTCGTCGCCAACTTGGCAACAAATTTGACATTTTTTTTTTTTTTTAAATCTGTTTTAATTTGGCCACTGTTTGTGATATTCAGAGAGTAGACTATTGAATCACATTAAAATTGCCAGTAATGGGGAAATGACATTAAATTGGAATAAAAGGAAGTCATGTGATGCACACATCAGCTCATTTTTTTCATGAAGCAAAGTGAAAAATTCAATCGTTTTCTAATGAAGTATTTTCTATTCGATTATAAAACATATTTTCGATCAAAAGAATCAATCAATAAAAGGTTGAATGCATAATTGAAAAGATAATGAAACAAGAAACGAATAATTAAATGAATAAATCAATTAATATATGAAGAAAAATTAATGAGCGAGTAAAGGAATGAATGAATAAAAAAAATGAATGAATTAATAAATAAGTGAATAACTAACTGAAGGAATGTAAATGAATTAATTATTAAATGAAAACAAAAGTAATTTGTGTTAAATGATTGAGTGAGTAACTGAAACAAACTATTTCACTTTGCCCCATCCCCTTTGCCCCGCATGTACTTGACTAATTGCACAATTTATTTAAAATACAAATAAGCTTAATATTAACTAAATTAATATTGCATTGAATATTAGGAGGTCTCAGTTAATATTTAAAATGTTAATAACAAGAACTTTATCATTTTATAGTTACAAAAATTAGTTTTGACTTACAACAGAAGATTACAATATGTGTACCAATTTTTTAAAATTGCCTATATTACCAAATGCTTTAATCTTCGGCGGTGTTTTTTTCCTGACTTGAATGGACTACATATGGTACTACTTAAAATAATACTAGATAGGTGGAGCTAAAAGCAGAGTAAATATTTCACAATTTCTCTTTGCCCGCTCGTTCACTTTGCCCCATGTTCCCCTACACAAGTAAATAAACTATTTGAAAACGTTCACATCTGTGCTTTCTAAATCAGATCGTAAACAATTTAGCGAAATTTCACCACATTAGGCTGCCGTGAGTTGATTTCACTTAAAAAGGCAATTCCTAGTTATTTTGTAAGTTTCGAGTTATTTTCTACATGAGCATTTTTTTATGCGGTTCCTATCGACTGCATTTAAAAAAATCGTGTTGCGATAATTTTGTGGGAAACACAATTTTATAAACATTACTTTTTAAAAAGTTTCATTTTTTGACTGAAATTAAAAAAAAAAAGTTTTTTTAACGCTTTCTTGGGAATAGCCCACTGAGATTTTTTACCAGATGTTTTAATGCACTTAGCGGTACCTGCGCACAAGATTTGGTTAAAATCGAAGGGGGACCATTGTGAGCAAATTTCTATCAAAGTTACTCCGTTTTCGAGTCAAAAAATTAGAAGTAAACCTTTGCAGAAAAAAATGTAAAAACGCTATACAGTGAAACCTCCCTTAACGGACACTCCCGAATAACAGACACCTCTAATTAACGGACATTTTTGCAAGTCCCAGTCCCTCAATATAGGTCATTCCATGTAATTCACTCCGAATAACGGACACTCCGAATAACGGACAGTTATTTCACAAAAAAAATTCCTTGCGATCGTAGCATTTCCGGTTTTTTTTTTCTTTTCACAGAATATCTTAGTAACTGCTTGCCTTACAAAGCTTTTCATCCTCCACAACTGATATTCCACCCCCACCCCCGTCATTTCCTCATCACTGTTTCTTGAAATTAAAAGGGTGGGAAGGGGCAGAGGCCGCGATTGGGGCTTAAAACTTGGGGGCAGAAAAAAAACTAAAAGGCATGGTACTTTTTGCGGGCAGCAAAAAATCAAAACGAAAAAAAAGTCATTATTTTGTAACGGCTAGCTTTGAGAGTATTGAAGCAGATAAGTGAAAACTGATGTCAGCCTAACAATTAATGTACGTTTTTCTTAAGATTTTAATGAATTTTGTACACAATAACTATTCAAAAGTTAAGATAAAAAAGAAGGAACTGGGCGCTTTTTCTAAGTGGGGCTCTCGCGAGATGCAATTGAACAGACCGGCGCCGGTAGTAGTCGGCTTTATGGCGCCGTGGTTTCGTTGAGTTCTTTAATTTTTAGACATGAAAAAGATTTGCCCATATTCAAGGTCATATTGCCAACTGTCAATCATGCAATAGTGATAACCATAAAAAGTGTGTGGGGGGAGGGGGGTTGCTCCGCTGAATCGCCGCCGTTGGTAATGCAAACTAATATGTTGTGGCCATCACGAAACTTTCTTCTATATTTTTCCTTTTTCTGATCCCTCCCCATGCTTGACGAGGAAGCAATATTCCTAACAAAAACAAAATTACACATGCAAAAACTTGACGACCATCCCAATGTCTGAATTATTGTAAAAACAAAACAAAGAGCGAAAATTGAAAGTTACTTTAAAAGCTTAACTTGAATTAATTACAAATATTTTATTTATTAACAAACATAAGATGGCAACAGTTAAAAATTTTAAATCATTGAGATAATATTTCCGATCATTTCCATTCAATTAAAATCACGAGAAATACGCAGACGACAATCTATTACGATTTATCTTTCTTATTGTTGCATTAATAAAAATATTTTTATTCGCAAAAAAAAAAAAAAAAAAAAAATCAACACCTCTTGGAGCGATCGGCGTCAAAATCGAACCAAAGCCTGTTTACATATGGATTCACATATATTCCAAATTTCAACCAGAACGTAGCATTACTTCGTGAGATAGGGCACTCAAAATGGAAAAAAAGAACGGGTGATTGCGCTACCCCCCTTTTTAGCTGTTGACACAAAAATAAAATCAGTTCTTATACCCACTAAGGGTTACTTGCCGATAAATTTTTCTTTCATTCCGTTCATTATTTCTTGATATACAGCAGTCACAATTGACGACAAAAAACGTTCTATAACTCAACCCCCGTTTGAGTTATTGACACCAAAATTGAATCAGCACCTGTTCCTGTTAATACCAACATATGGACCAAATTTTGTTTGATTCCGCCAGTTACTTCCTGAGGAATAGCAAGCACGCGTAACTCGAAAAACGTCCCATTGCTCCACCCCCCTTGGAGGAATTTGCGCCAAAAACTAATGGGCACAAGTTCACATAAGGGCACATATGTGTACTAAATTTCGTTCGATTTCATGCGGTAGTTTTTGTTGTAGAGCGGCCACAAAAAACTGGTCACACACAGACGTGATACACATACATACACACACACACATACATACATACATACATACACACATACATACATACATACACACACACACACACATACACACACACACAGAGACAGACAGACATTTTCCAAAAATGGTCGAAATGGACTCAGCACACCTCAAAACGTTCGAATCCGTCAAAATTCGAAATTCGAAAATTTGCACGAATCCAATACTTTCTTCTATATATTAGATATAGAAGAAAGTAAAAAGAGATGTCAAACTGTTTTAACTGATTGCTTTAATTGATTAAATGCTTTTTAAGACAAGTGTGTGCTGTCAGTATACCTTTATTAAGAAAAAAGATTAATTACACTTGACGTAAAATGTAGTAAACCTTTCGCAATTGTTTCGATTGGGTTCTACAAAGGGAACAGCCCATTTTGAAAAAGGTAAATTAAGTTGTTCCTCCTAATAGCGGACACCTCCCAATAACGGACAAAACTTCTAGTCCCTTGACTGTCTGCTATTTGGAAGTTTCACTGTACTAGTTAAATCCAGTTCTCATTCAAGCTTACACCATACTGAACAAAATAAAAAGAAATGTAAAGCTCTGTGACAATTTGTTAATGCGTTACAGCCATTCATACCCGTCTTTGTTTCAGTCAAAAATGGGGGCAGAAAAAATCATCTTAATTATATTTAAAGACTCGTAACGTTTCAACCCCTTTTTCAATCCCAATAGAATTTATATTTTTATAATCAGCATCAAAAAGTCTACAAGTACACCAAATTTGAAAAGAAAAAAAAAGAAAAGAAAATCGGAGGTGGTGGGTGGCATGGCCTCGTGATTTGACATTTATTGACCCCACAACGACGAACTATTACTTCTTTTTACAAAAAAGGAAGTATTGCATTCGCAAAAATATTTTTACTCGAAATTCGTACGTATAGACACGCGAAATAACAATTTTGACGATTCCAGAGTTAATTACAACGAGTTTTCTCGTGACGTCTGTATGTACGTGTGCTTATGTGCGCATGTATGTCGCATAACTCAAGAACGGAATGTCCTACAAAGTTGAAATTTTCTACGTAGACTCTTAGTGGGGTCTAGTTGTGCACCTCCCCTTTTGGTTGCATTCGGGTGTTTCTAAAGGGGTCTTTTGCCCCTTTTTAGGAGAAAATCATTGTTAATTTCGGTGTAAACTCAAGTGGTGTTATAATTTGGCGGACACTTGGCGATATGCCAGTATTTTATTCACCAAGTTTTTTCGCCAACTTGGCGACAAATTTGACGACTTTTTTTTTTAATTAATTAATTTTTTTTTAAATCTGTTTCAATTTGTCCACTGTTGGTGATATTTAGAGAGTAAACTACTGAATCACATTAAAACTGCTAATAATGAGAAAATGACATTAAATTGGAGTAAAAGGAAGTCCTGTGATGCACACATCAGCTCATTTTTTATTGTCTTTAGATAAAGCATACTACAACATATTGATCTACTCTATATTATTTTTCGATTTTTCCAAAAGTTTGATGGATTCCTTCGAAAAAACGTATCGTATAAATGAATTGAGATTAATTAAATAGACGGAGGAAAAATATTACAAAAAGCAAGAATATTCAATTAAGGCTTCAGGTGCTGAAATGGCACTCGCTTTCATTTCATAACTTTCTGAAGCCTTGCAACTGTTATTTGCTTTTGTGCAAAGTTACTTATATGCGCATGAAATGGCTTCAGTTCTGATTTATATTTATTTGTGCACAAGATCTAAGCTATTTAAATTATACCTGTTGTCAAAAACTCAAATGCAAATCTCTTCCCTGCAGCATATGCTATTATTTCGAAACAAATATTTTGATAAATGATGAAATAAATGTTTTTGGGAATTACAGAAACCCCTTTTTACCCGACTGCGCGTGCGCGACGCAAAGGAGGGTAATGTGTTTAGCAGTCTGTATGTATGTCCGTTTCTATGTGGGTTACAGGCTAAACGCCTTGACCAATTTTGATAATTCTTACGTCAATCGATTTATCTTAACCTTATTGGGATTGTCACTAAACACATGACAGTAATCAAAAGTACCATTTCAAAAAGTTGCCATTTTGTCAGTTTGGGATCGGCGCACGCTGGGTGCCGCACGCTACCTGCGTGTGACAAATACAGGTAGTTTTCACTACCTGAATTTTTTGTTTACTAAGTCTATTAATTTGGAGTCTCAGTGACCGAGTGGTCTGAGTGCTTCTCTCACTTGAGGAGGTGGGTCAAGACACCTTTGCTCCGGATGTACTTTCGCCTCTTTCTGATGTAAATTCTTTCATGTGTTTTTTATATGTAATCCGTACTGTTAATAAAAAATATATTATGCGTAACGAAGGCACGACTCTCAGATTGTAGTCCTTATCAAAATAAACCCTTGCAATAAGCACAAAAAAAAAGTCTACTAATTTGATTTTCATCTCTAACATATGTTGCATTTGTTTTTGTCTTGATTCAAGGGACTGAGTTTCGCGACGTCTACTTTCTTGAGAGGCTTTTTTAGTTTTGCGAGAAAGATTTGACTGACGACGTTTCCGATAACGCGTCATCATTAGTTATACAGGCTGTTTATATAGCTGTGCTGCGGTTGACAAAGATTCGCGCAATTTTTGCCGAAGGTCAAGCACATTTTACTTTAAGCCGAGTGAGGTCCCTAGAGGGACTAATTATCAGCAGTTTAGACCACTGCAAGTTACTTAATAAACCTCACGATACAAACTCTCTCAATGGAATGACAAGGTTGCAAAATGTACCGTCTTATAATCATAATAACTAAGTCGATAAAATTAGCTAAAAAGTGTAAAATAAAAAAAATATTAAATAAAAATAAAAAACCCGACTGCGTAAAAACCAAAAAGAAAAATGTATAAGCCCAGTAGTTTAGAATGTTACTAAGTACTACTGAATAACCACACCGTTGAGATTTTTTTATAACCGTACACAGATAAGACAAATCATAAATTCAAAAGCAGGATAGAAGGATCAACAGTCGGGACCCATTCAAATTTTATGGGGTTCCTTGAATCAGAAAGGAATGGGCCCCGACTGTTGATCCTTCTATTCTGCTTTTGAATTTATGATTTGTCTTATCTGTGTACGGTTATATAAAACTATTTCAACTGTGTGGTTATTCAGTAGTACTTAATAACATTCTAAACTACTGGGCTTACATATTTTTCTTTTTAGTTTTTTCGGTTTTTACGCAGTCGAGTTTTTTTTTTAAATAATTTTTTATTTAGTTCAGAATATGTTTTGAGCTTTTAATCGCAAGTTTTAGCTTTTATGACTGCTGTTTAATGTCAGAGCTATGTCAGAGAGTCTGAAAATTGTTCTGAATTGAAAAAAAATGTTCTTTTCAACCTCGAAACACGTGTATGCAATGTGTGCTGGAGTTTTGTGCTGAAATAGTTGTGGTGGTTGTTGACGTGTTCGTTATAAACTACTACGGGAAAATTGGTGCCATTGCCTCGAAAGGTTGGACTTCTTTATTAACAGGCAAGTCAACACAAGAAAGATTTACAGCACATAGAGAGGAAATAACACCCAGGGCACCGGCGGGAATCGAACCCACCACCTCCGGCATATGTGCTGAGATAGTGTTGAAATTTTTTCATTTCTCTCACTGTTCGTATCTATAATGGAGTTTTGTTACTATTTAACAAAATTACTAGTTTTTCTGTTAGAAAAAACCCTTACAATTTTCTTTAAGAAAAAGCACTTACAATTTGCTTAAAAAAAACACTTACAATTTGTTTACGCATTAATTTATTTTATTTTATTTTCAGAATTCGTATCCAGTAAGAATTCGGAGGGTGCACGTTGTTAACGCCCCTCGTCTAGTGTCCTTATTATATAATATGGCGTACCCTTTTCTCACAAAGAAACTTAGGTCAAGAGTAAGTAAATTTTGTTATAAATCATAAAACTAATATTAACGTACTATGTTTAATTATTAGAGATACTTTTAAATCATGGAGTTATAAAATGATTGCTTGAAATTTGAAGGCTTTCCTTGATACTTACAGTGGGCGGCTGTAGTTATTAACGGAAGTTTTTAGAGTAAAAAATATTAAAAATTGCTTGAAATTTGAAGGCTTTCCTTGATACTTACAGTGGACGGCTGTAGTTATTAACGGAAGTTTTTAGAGTAAAAAATATTAAAAATGACAAAAATTTGTTTAAAAAAGTATTTACGGAATATTTGAGGGAAACTCATCAGAGATAGCATTTTTATACTTATGAAGGAACGAACGGTAGTTTGCATGAACATCTAGTTTATTCATTTCAATCAAAATTATGAAGATTTTAGCTCCTCTATTATGCTTTAATTGAATTTTCAAATGTAGTATAATGATGTAGTGCGTACATAATCAAACCCCAAAGCGACAATGTGTACTAAAAATGTTTCTGTCTATAAAAAATCAATTGATGTTGTGGAAAAAAAAAATCATTATGAACATTGCTGGTTTTCTTTAATTTGTAAGTTTTTTGCTTTAATGAATTATTATATGTTACAAAATATTTACTTATATGGTTTCTATATTGTTACTTGAGCAATCTGCGTCTTTAGTATTTTAATATTTTATTTTTTAATTTATGAGGAATGTTACTCAAAAAGAAAAAATAGGCAAATAAAATAAAATAGTTATTAAACTTAGAGAATATAAAACGAAAACATATAAAAGATGTTTTTTAATTCTAATTTTAATAATTTAATTCTAATTTCTATACGCTTAGTTCGCGCTAAAAATTATGAAATAAAATAAGTATTTGATTTCTTGATCAAAACATTAAAGAAATTGCAGTTGATCTTAATTTCTTTATATTTAGGGTAATTCTAAAGCAACCAATAAAATTTAAATTAAAAATTGAGAGAAGATATAAAGGCGGGGTATAGTAAAAGCTTTTCGTAAAAGCTTCGTTTTCTGTTTCTTCTTGATATTTCATGTTTTTTTGTATATATATATATATATATATAATATGAAAAATCCTTTGCAGGCCTTTTCCATATTCTGTTCGCTTATATGTCAGCGCGTATGAGTCACAGACATTATTTATTACACACTTAAATGCTTCTCATACCATATATGGTTATATTCTGGGCTCAGATGAGATTCCCCTTAAAGTACCTACCAAACACTTTTTTTCCCTCCAGACTTAGGCCAGCCTCTGTCTGCGGTGCAAAGCCCAATAATATTTCATTATTGCAATCTGCTCCTCCTATATAGATCACGTGAGATCACATGATCGAGGGATAATTATCTGTAATCTTTTAATGATATTCCCTATATAAAAATCGTGGCACAACTAAACAGGTTGGTTAGTTAAGAGAAGTTCCTGCTGTTATATTCCACGTAAAAATAAAGATATTGTGAATGTAGCTCTGTCCTCTTCCTACGTGGTAGATTATCACGCCACAACACTGCAACTTGCGAAAAGCGGCGGTTCTTACATATATATATATATATATATATATATATATATATATATATATATATATATATGGGATCCGATGGGTTCTGATCTTGACACTAAAGACACTGTCACTCAACGAACGATTCCACTTAACACTCATAAGGGAATTTTAATTAATACTAGAACCTATATACAACAGCTATTTACAATTATGAAATCAAATATCAATTCTACATTATCAATCACGGCACTTCACAGCGAAAACTATTCGGGCGACTTTCCAGCTTTCCCTCCATTCTCGTTTTCTTGGCTCTTTTTCCCATAGACTAAGAATAAGAGTAGACCGAGCTATGGCAACCCTTTTGCTGCTCATAAACCAAACCATGTGACTGGTGGGTATCCTAGCAACAGCGGTCGTTGATCGTAGCAGACGATCAACGCCCGCGAAACATAAAATAAATCACGGAAGAATGATCTTTGATCAGACCCCGAAGAGTTCCTTATTTTCCTACTTTTTGAAGCCCACTCCTTTTTTTCCTACTTTTTCCTTTTTTTCCTACTTTTTCTCTTTTCTTAGTATAGCACGTCTAATTGTGCATTGATCCTTATATTTCCTATGCCTCACCGATAATTTTCTGCATGTTTTTTTTTCAAAAGGAAAAAGGAATTGAGCAGATAGTGAGCATATCATTGACTGAATAGTAATTTCTGGAAGAAACGCAGCGCCGTTAGCGTGTTTAAAAGTTGAATTTTCGGAAGTGCGACTTTTTTGCCGATGCGACATTTACGGTCGACTTTTCTCTTTATTGCGTCGATTTTTGTCCTACTGTTTTAATAAAACAATATTAGAAATAGATACTGACACATTCCGATACAATTATATATTATCTACCCGTTAATTAGAATGAAGTTTTAATTGCAGTAAACGGCGGACTGTTCGAAAAGTGCGGGAAAAACCATTAGAGTAAAATGGAGCTTGTTTTAAACAAAAATACAATGTAAAACCTTGAAAGGAACGTAAGAAAGCAAAAAACGAAAAACCTATACAAATTTTATCGACGTTAGTACTGAATAAAAGCAACAGATAACAAAAATTTGCCACAACTGATCGCTTAAAAAAAATTGCGGAAACTAACTTCTTTCATTCATAAATGTGAAAAAAGTCCTCCTAGAAAGGTTCCTTCCAGAGCGTAAACATGATTATGAAAATTCATTTTCTTTCCTCGCAAAGAGTATTTAAAAAAAAAAAAAAAAAAGAAAGAAAGAAAGAAAGAAAGAAAGAAATGGGCAGAACATACCCGAGAAAATTTGAAAATTGATTTAAATGCTTGATTCCACCACTTTAACGCTTTAAAAATACTGTTAGTTTATTTTTGGGACAGTTTTAAATGGGGTTGTTTCCTTCAGTCAACAGTACTACTTTAAGTCACTGAAGTTGATAGAATGAGCGACCAAATAAATAAATAAATAAATAATAATAATAACGTAGACCCAGAAAACACTTTCATTTTCCCCCAAGTTTTTTTTAATTAATTTTTTAAAACGTCTGATTTTTCAAACAAGGCGTGGTCTTTATGACGTCACAAATGATGCACTTTGCCGCGTATTTCACTGGTAGCGCTAAACGTTTAGGCTTGCTGACTACCGCGTAATAAGTTTTTTAAGTTTAATATTTTTAAAAAATTACTTAAATCGGTGCACTTTCATTTTTTACGTCTCTTGCTGATGACGTCACCAATGATGAAATGCCATTCTGTGTTGCCATTCACAGGGCAAAATGTTTAATTCGCATCTTTATTCGCGTTATTGGCAACGATATGGTTGATAGCAAGCGTAGAGCGCAATTTTAATTTGCTTCTTGATTATCATAACTTGGAAACGCGGTACAAAGATGCCCCAAAGAGCATCATTTGTGACGTCATCAAGATCACACCTTGTTTTGAAAAATCAGACATTTAAAAGAATTAATTAAAAAATAACTGTTGGGAAAATGAAAGAATTTTCTGGGTCTATGTTTTTTTTTTCTTTATTCTATTAATTTCAGGGACTAAAAGTACTACTTTTCACTGAACGAAACAACCCCATTCAGAAGCGACTTAAATATTGCGCTCTACGCTTGCTATCAACTATATCGTTGCCACTACATATGGGTAAAGAAGGGAATTAAATATTGCTCTCTGCGTTTATGGCAACAGTGAATGGCAGTTCATCATTTGTGATGTCAAGCGCAGAAGCATAAAAATGAAATTCAGTCAGCGCACCGCTTTAAATATTTTTATTTTAAATAGTAAACTTTGTCAAATTATTTTTTAAATGGTCAAGTCCTATGTTTTGAAGCATGCTCTTTCAGAAAAAAAATACTTTTAAAATTTCGGAAACGACCCCATTGTTAGAAGATGCTTTTTGCACCCTAAGTGTCTTTACCTTCCTTGATTTTGATTTAGACCGGATTAAATAGTTTTTCATTTTTTGGATCATTTTCTGTTTTTAAAAAGTGTTTATATTTTTGTAACTAGTGTCTCCTAATAAATTCAAAGTTTTTCGGTTTTCACACAGACATGTGATATGTTTCTGAATGTTTATTTTTTTAGGAGAGAAATGGCAATTTTCTTTATTTTTCAACTTAATCTATTTTTTCTCTTTTTAAAAATACTTTTTTCACCTTTTTTTTGATACTATTATATCGTTAAAAGTGCCCCACCCCACCCACGCTTTGAATTTTTATTTTAACAAAATGTACTTAAATAAATTTTTATTTATTCATCATTAATTTTCATTTATTTTAAAACTTTGTTTGTGTGCTTATTATATATATATATATATATATATATATATATATATATATATATATATATATATATATATATATATATATATATATATATATATATATATATATATATATATATACATATATACACACACACACACACACACACACACATAGACTAAAAATTAATTTGAATTTTGAAATTAGAATTCCAATTATGTTTTTTGCAATCACGAGTGTGTGTGTGTGTGTGTGTGTGTGTGTGTGTGTGTGTGCAGGTGTGTGTATGTATGCGTGTGTGTAGGATATGGACGCAACTTGGAGGCTTTGTTCGCAAGGGGAGCAACATCGGGAGGGACCAGTCGACGGTGGTGCTGCAGAGGGAGGCGGTGGGAAAATAAAATCATAGGAATTCAAAATAGTCAAATGAGAACAATAAACAACGTGATTGCTCAAAAAATCAATACAAACCAAACCAAATTATTTTCTCCATTTATATATTTATATTACAGGGGCTGTAAAAAAAGTATCTGATCTTATTTTTTATTTTGTGTGAAAACCTGACCGACATGAATCAAACATACTTGCATGAGCCAATTGTAAACCTTTTCGGGCATGCTGAAGACCTGCTTGCCGCTCATGAAAACTAAATAATATGCGAAAACCAGGTTAATAAATATTCAAATGTATTTGTATATTTAGCTTAAAAGTTTAATAGAAAAATACATTTCCATTTTTCTTAACCTAGTTTCTGCATGTTATTAAGGTGTTACAAGATAAATATCCGTTCTCCTGCCAATAAAATTTATCTTAAATTTGATTGCTTCCCCTGTGTGTGTAATCATATCTGTTGTATTTGTATATTATCTTAAACATTATTTGTATATTATGTTATTAACTTTTCTTTTCTTCTGGAAATGAAATTTACGTTTAAATTTGGTTCCTCTTGGCGTGTGCAATCATATCTTTTCCTATTTTTCTTACTTTTTAAAGTTATTTTTTTCCTACTTTTCCTACTTTTTTGATTTTTGATTCCTTATTTCCTACTCTTTCCCCCGAAAAACCACTTCGGGGTTTGTTTTATGGAGTCCGAGTTGTAAATTTGTTATTCTAAGTTGTAAATATTTTGTTAATATAGTGAGTTTTTCGTTTAGATAGTATTGTGCATTTTCTTTAGTCATTTCAATAACTCTCTAAGCAATTAAAGATGCAAGCGCCCAAAAAGAATCGGCAAACGGTAAAATTTTTACCTACAATTTCAATTTAAGATACCGATTAGTACATTTTTGTGTTAACGCGAAAGTTTACGCCATTCCGTTCACGCCAACGCTGACGTAGCAGTTCCAAATGAAATAAAAGTTACTGAAAACTGTGATCAAAAACTAATTACTAATGTCAAAATAATGCATAACTAGAAGAAAAACAGTTCAATCTTTGCACCTGGAAAAAAAATTATAGTGAAAACACATTACGTCGTAAAATACATGTCGAATGCCAAACTATACATAATGTTGCCATCTAGCAACCATGCTGCCAAAGTTTACGCCAAGCCTTCCACCAGTCACATGATGTATCCATGAACCAATTTTTTTTCATCAGCAAGTCTGAGAAAACTCGGTGTACTCTTATTATTAGTCTATGCTTTTTCCCGCTCGTCGCGCAGACTCGTGGGATATGTTGATTCCGGTGGCGCCGGCTGCTCCAGCCATCTCAAGGCAGTCTGGGCGCCCCGGTCTGGGCTCCTACATTCGGCCGCGCTGACAGGCATTGCGCCCTCGCAATGGGATTCCTAAGAAGAGGGCCCATACGTCAGGATAATCTTAAAAAAAAAAAAAAAAAAAAGATAACAAAAAAAAAACAAGGTTTTTTTTTTTTTTCTTTTCCTTGTTGTTGTTGCAAGAAACTTGAGTCTCTGATGATGCATCTCATGACAGATGCTCTCGTCTGATAGAATGGCCTATCTAATTTTCTTGGGTATTTGGGTGACTTTTTTTTTAAAATCTTCCGTTTCGAGATAACACGCTTCCTCATCTTTTCTGTAAGACTATAATCTCCTTTATCTTCAGTGTCATGGTGACACTCTTTTTCCCTCTTCATTGTCGTGGTGACACGCTTTTTTATTCTTCAGTGTCGAGATACACTCGTTTCTCTTCTTCAGTGTCGAGATGACACTCTTTTTTTCTTCTTCAGTGTCGTGGTGACACTCGTTTCTCTTCTTCAGTGTCGAGATGACACCCTTTTTTCTTCGTCAGTGTCGAGATGACACTCTTTTTTCCTCTTCATTGTCGTGGTGACACTCTTTTCTCTTCTTCAGTGTCCGAGATGACACTCTTTTTTTCTTCTTATAAAGTCAGTCGCATGGGGAAGGAAAGGGGAAAAAAATCGTAAACTTAAAAATCTTCTTTCAATTTGTGGTTCTTCAATTCAGATTGAGCTAGATTTCTTCCGTCCAAGCTTTCATGTATTCAGCACATGAGTTTGTATACATTGGACTGTCAGTGAAACCAATTTTTTGAACATCGTACGTGTCTTTTTTCTTCACTTTAATAATCTTGTAAGGTCCTAGAAATTTTGCTTTTAGTTTCAAACCGGGACCTTGCTGTGTACGTTTAATGTCGACTATGTCGTCAAGCTTAAATTTTTTAGCACTTTTTCGTCTTAAATTATAAGTATGACAATTTTCATTTTGAAATTTTAAGATTTGCTTCTTCGCTTCTTTTCTTTGGTCGTCGCGACTGTTAACAAAATCAATTTGTGATTCGGAATTTGAAAGTTCTGAAATTTTGACGTCACTTTTGTGCTTCATTTTAGTTCCAAATAGTAACTCGAAAGGGGTTGTGTTTATGCTTCTTTGAAAAGTAGAATTTATAACTTGCTGAACAGGGTTGACATGTAAATACCATTTGGCAGGATTTTCAATTGATAGTTTGAATAAAACAGAAATTATAACGGAGTTCAGACGTTCAACTTGTCCATTGGCTCTTGGTAAGCCTGTGGTAATGAAAATGTGGTTGATATTTTCTTGACCGCAATAGTTCTTAAAGTCTTTTGACGTGAAAGCCGGGCCTTTGTCAGATATTATTTGAGAAGGGCTCCCAAAAGTAAACTTTTGTAATTCTAATTTTGAAATTACCTCTGCTGCATCAGTAGATTTTGTTGGATACAACCAAACAAATTTTGTGAAGGCATCTATGACAACGAAAATGTGTTTGTAGTTTTTGTGCGTACTATCTAACGGGCGAAGGTGATCGATATGGTAAGTGTGCAAAGGAGATTCCTCTTTTTCTATCGGATGCAATAATCCCTCTTGTTTGCCACGTTTACGGTTACTTAATATATGCACGGAATACAATTCAATATGCATTTTTCTATTTTTTCCTTAATTTTATCAATGTAAAATTCATTTTTTAAGTTTTCTTTTGTGCATTTTACCGAGAAGTGTCCCTTTTCATGAGCGGTTTTGATTAAACGCATTTGCATTTCTTCTGGTACTACGATTAAATCATTACCATTGATATATTTATAAAGAACATTATTTTTCACTCAATAATTATCGTACGGTTTCGACTTTAAAACTTCTTTAATTGTTCTGATATTTTCATCAGTTTCTTGAGCTTGGAGTATTTTCAGAGTTACAGTATCTTGTGTAATCATGTAAATAGGGTTTCTGCTTAAACTGGCAACGTGACGCATTCTTGTACCTTTTCTGTGTTCAATTTCGTAGTCGAAATCGGATAGCATCAAAGCCCATCTAGCGATTTTCACGCTAATTTCTTTTTTCTCCAAAGTCATTTTAAATGCGTTGCAATCGGTTATGATTTTAAATGGAATGCCCAACACATAAATCCTAAATTTTGTCAACGCTTCGATGACAGCTGAAACTTCTAGTTCATAACTTGAGTAATTGCGTTCGGTATCTGTTGTTTTCTTACTCATAAAATACACTGGGTGTAACTGATTATCTACTATTGATTTTTTCATTAAAACAGCAACGTAGCCATCTATACAAGCATCGCAATGAATTTCAGTTTCACTTTTTGGGTTGTGAATAGACAAAACAGGTTCAGAAGATAAAATTCTTTTAAGTTCATTAAAAAAATTTCGTTCATTAATGCCAAATTTGAACGCAGTATCTTTTTTGAGTAAATCGCTCAATGGTTTAGCAATTATACTATAATGTCGAATGAATTTTCTGAAATATCCAGTCAAGCCTAGAAAACTTAAAACATTTTGAGTGCATTTTGGCTCTGGAAAATTCATTACAGCTTTAGTTTTAAGCGTTGAAGGACGCAACACACCATTTGCAATCCTATACCCTAAGAATTCGAATTCTCTCTTCAAAAAATTACATTTTTTGATATTGAACTCTAGACCATATTCTGACGCGGTTTTCAGAACAAGTTTCAATTTTTCTACACCTTCAGCTTTAGTTTTGGAAGGAATTATGAGATCATCCATATATATTACTAGAGTTCCCGTACCCGGCATTGCTCGGGTAATGGAATTAGCAGGGGTTAACAGTGCTTGATGCACCTAGTTGCGAAAATCCCCTATAATAATTACTTATTACCTATAACTTTTTCTAATTTGGGGAGGATCCCGGGGACCCTGGACTCCTTATATATATATGCCCTTGTCCTTAACCGATCTTTAACTGTTATTAACGATCCTTTTAAAGTATTGATTATCTTTGCAAACAGAGGTC